>NC_134646.1:20805295-21062795 GCF_030463565.1 Pelecanus crispus
TAACATCTCTCTTACAAATGTTAAGATATTATTTAAAACTTTATAGAAAGCCACCTTCCTAGAGCCAGGACTCACATTTAACTAGTGGATGTTTTTTTCTACCCAACCCATTCAGTTTATGTCTGACAGCCATGACAATCACAGACAATATTAAACTGACAAGATCTTTCAAACTAAATCAGAGTCTGAGCACTTCAGACAGATGACAACATCTGCAATTCATTTGTCAGTGTCCTGCACTCCAAAGCAGGCAACTGAAGCAGTTACCACATTGCTGATAATCTTGCAAGACTATTTTTTCTCCTGTCACCCACTTCCATTAGGAGAATTATATTCTACCTTTAGGTGCATAAAATAATTTTAAACTGCTCATTTGCTAGAGCTTTAGCTGTAGAGTTGACTTCAGCAGCTTAATAACCAGGGCTCTTGTATTCTGGTCTAGCAGAAAGCTCAGTTTTCTAAGAGTCTCTTTCATTGCACAGGATGACCTATGGAGCATCTGAAGTAGTCTATCATTTTGCCCTGAGGGCAACCACCAGCTCTGTCTCTGCTATGAGAAATATCGAAGGTCATATATACAAACCCTCAAGGGATCTGGCTTCTCTTGCTGTTCTTTGTCAAACTTTATCACCAACAGAAATGTCAGTTTAGCAGACTGTTCATGGGGCAGGCTGTCTCAGGTTCCACCATGACACAAGTTCTCCTGGGCTAAATATCACTTGGGGTATGAAGTTGGAGGGTTCATCTTCCCAGAGTTCCCCACCCCAGGACACAGCCCACCAGGATGCATCTGCACCAAGAACAGGTTTTGGGAGCACCTCTACTTGCTGGAGAGGCTGCCTTCCCTCCGAGAAGCCCCTCTGTAATCTCCCAGGCCTGACCTATCCAAGCAGCAAGCAGAGCCCATGGAGAGGCAGTTTACTCCTCTCCAGTCCTGCTTCTGCCTGGAGCCAGTGTGGTTGCTACTGGGGGTTGCTGTTACTGTAGACCCTAAATGCCTCTTCTCCCACTGCTCCTTGGAGTAGCTGGGAGACAAAAATAGCATTGTCCCCATTCTTCACATTTGGTTCCAGCCCCAAAATGTTTGCTGCAGCTTGCTGTCCAGACATCATCCCCGAGGAACTTTCCATGAAACTTCTGCCTCTTTTTTGTGGTCCCTGTTTAACTGTCCCAAATTTCCATGTTACTTCTCCTCAGACTTTGATCTACTTTTGACCAAGCAGAAACAATGGTGGGAAAACAAGGTACACTGAAAAGCTGCATTCATCACTGAAACACTCAGTGAAAGTCTAGGTATTTAAAACACGGAGACACATCCCACCTAGCACTATCACAAGACGCATTTTCTGACACTAACACATACACACACACACTACTTCCAGGGAACTTTATGAATGCAACTACTCCCCCCTCCTTTCTTTTTAGAGGAGAAATTCAAAAGTATTGCCAGCACATGCTCAGTCCAAACTTGTTCAGAGCAAAAGACAAAAATCTTTGTTCAGGCTTACAAGGCATTTATTGCTCCTCTATGATGACAAAAACTTAATAAAGTAGACTAAACAGAAAGGTTTGCTTGGTATTACCAGTAGACAGTTTTATATAGCCATGTGAACTTGTATTGTGTTATTAAAAAAAATCTTGGAATTTTCATGCTAAGTATATATAAAGGAGATTCCTTTCATTCTTCTCAAAAAAGAAAGTGCTAATATGAGCAAAAAATTGAAACTAAACTTGTCTATGCTGCATTTTATTCTACCATCATGCTCCCTTCTGTTTTTACAGCCCTCCCTGATGTTACATAACCTAATTTTATTTTGTCATCAATTTATCTTCCTTGTCATTCACTTTACATTTTACAGCAGTAGATCAAAAACATTTCCGGTGACAAGTTGGACTTTTTAATGGAAAAGACAAAAATTTTAGTTAAAAAACAAGATATTGATTTTATTTTAAAACAATAATTATTATCTGGCTTCACAAAAAGGGAAAACATCAATTATCATAACTTTTTTCTCCACATCGCCTCTGAACTTTTTAAGCAGAGCTCTTAAAAAGAGGCAATGATGCAATTTAACAATAGTACATTGCCAGTAAGAAATACACTTCTATTGTTTCAAGTAGAAATAGTTTGTGGGGAAACAACAAGCTTTCAAATAAGTGTCTGCAAAAGCATGCAAATAGCTACTTAAGTTTGAACATCTTATAGGTGATTTGTTACTCAACTCAAATAAGCTTTGAAACTGATCTGGCTTTGTCCTGTAACTCTGATTTTCACAAGTTTGTGTAGAGGACAAAAATAATAAGTTTCCTGTGCAAAACTGTTGCCTGTAGCAGAAAGTGCTAGAAGAGTCCAAGGATTAATATTCTGTGTGCAAGGACCACATAACACCTTAACTATATTACTAGAAAACTCAGCATCTTCACACTTGCTTAAGACAATTTTTCTCAACACTGATTCTGACAGTCAAGCACACAACTTGAAGAGTGCTGGTTTTTAACTCCCTGGTAACACATTAAGTTTTCTAAAATGCATTTTAAAATCCTGTTTTCATTTGTGGGTTTTTTTTGTTTGGTGGTTTTTTTTTTTCTTTCTTTCTTTCTTTTTTTAGAGTGGTAAATGTATTTTAAGAGAAAAAAATAACTTCTGGCCTGACAAAAATAGAGACAGTTCAGCCAACTCTCTTACTATAAACCGTCCACATCCCACATTTCCAAACACCCTCGTCAGTGTATCATAAAGCTATGTAACTGTAACGTTCAAGTACTGTAGCACAACTTAGATCTCCAGTCTTACGTGCAAAAGTAATACTTGGCATCCTTAGAAATCAGTTGTCTCCACTGGCTTCTTATAAGACTCTTGAGAAACCAGTTACTCTCTCCCAGCATCCCATCTGTAAAGCAAGAATAACATTTTTCCTCCTCACAAAAAGCAAACATAAGGGTAAGATGCAAGTTGAGCCACACTCCAGACACAGACCACTGGTACACTCAAATACTGTTGCTGAGTGATGTAAGAACTTCTGAAAGCATTTAACAGCTGCAAGCAATCAGCTGGACAAACTGTTTTACCACACCTCAGACTTGTTAGTTCTGGTGGGTTTCTATCCTTACTCACAACAGGCATCCCAGCTCCAGTACTAACATGACATGCGCTCTGAAATCCCACTTTGTGTTCAAATTCTCAGGTTCTGAGCAGAGTTGCCTTTGTCAGCCAAATTCAGGCACAGGACAGAAGTGCTCCTGGATAGACTAGGAACCCAGGACCTGGGACACAGGTTCTGCTGCCTGGATGTCCACCCATGGTTTGGCTTGGTGCAAGCTAGTGACATAAATCCCACATAATGTGGGGCAATAGGACTCAATTCCATAAGCCTTTTCAGACAGATAGTGTCATGCAATTGCAGAGGTTTGCTGTTCTCCTAAATGCATATGATGGTGCTGTATTATTCAACCAGCTCAGCAAAAGTAAGTCTCAAGTGTTCAATCCCCTTGCCACCAGGACCATGGTAAAAAGAAAGAAAACCAGCCAGCAACATCTCTTACTTCCTTCTGCTTTCCCAAACTTCTGCCATCCTTCTCAGCTATTTGTCTCCCTTCAGGAATTGTTGAATCAGGACTCATGTTCCCCTCTCCCCTCTTGCTCCTTTAAAATGGTTCATGGCCACCTCTAAGTATTGCCCATCTGCAGTTTTCAGCATCTTCCTCAGGCAAGCAGAGGACATGCCAGTAGCTCACTGAATGCTTGTTTCCAAACCATGTCAAGCTGAACAGATGGTGCCATAGTTCAAAAACACGGCCCAGCATCCATCTGTCAGTGCTGGACATGCATTTCTATTTCTACACATAAATACAGGTTTACAGTACACAAATTACTGCAACAAGTTATGGTCATACCAAACACGCTAAGTTCAGAGAGACAAAATATTTAAGTGAAGGTATGGTTTCGTAGGAGTCAAAAGGAAGTATTGTTATTACAAGTTTAACATTATCAGTGCTATTTCAGGCCCAGTACAAACCAGCCATGTTAGAAAAACTTCTAGCTTCACAACCAATCCTTGTGAGAAAGGGAAAGAAGCATAGCAGCAAGCCAACGCCACAAGTTATTTCTATTTGTACAACCCATCTTCTGCTCAGGGTCCCCTATTTCTTCCTTTTGGAAATGATCTCTTGCTCAGCTGACGTTATCTCCTGTCTCCTCAGTCCCCTGCCTCCATAGAAAGGGTGAGGGAATAAAGGGAATAAAGATGACATGAAAAAAGGCAGTCTCCCACTGCCACTTACTCAACTTCCCTAGACAAGCACTTACCTTCAGTCTTCTCTGTAGGCTCAGATAAAAGGAACAAAGGTAAGTTACCTCTGCATAAATCGAGCTGTTCTCTAAGGAAATCCATTCATGGCTGTTGGCCTCTACTGCTTTATTCTCACTACATTGCCTTGGAAGGGCAGCATCAAAATTCACAGCTCTTCCTGACAGGGTTCACAATTATTAATGAATGACAACTGCCAGAGAATAATCTACTCTTTCTAGCATATTACTTAGCAAGCATTTCAGGATCCACAGCAATACCTCTCCTGTAACAGATAAGCTCAAGTAAGCATGTGGCAAGAGGAGTCATGTAATTCCACTGCCCAAAACCTGATGGCTCATTAAGTCTTTTCCACCTAACAGATTTTTTGATTACTTATCACAACAGGTATTTAAAAAAATCATGTGGTTCTACTGTTTCTGCAAATACAACTCTACAAAGCTGACAGGCAGGATGTTGAAACTTCTGCAGAAATTTTAACAGAAATCTCTTTTGGAATGTGATGTGTAATATTGTACCTCCCAGGAAAGTACTAAATCCTGAGAGATGAACTGCTTAGGAATTCTCAGGGGATGTCCAACAACACTCAGTTGCAGACAGCTGCACTCAGAAAATTAGCACCTTTCACCTGAACTTTCACTATCATACTGCACTTAGGAAATAGCATGCTTTACACAACACACAAGAGAATCAGACAGATTGCTCTCCAACATCTTCACTCATTAAGGATTAGCTTCATTCATTCAAAGTAATAACTATATTCCAAAGGCTACAAAACAAAGTGTTAGCACTCAGAAATGCATCAGTTGATGAATTACTGCACATCAAGTTCCTGAAGCTGATGGGCTGGTAAGCAAGGTAAAACAATGTTTTGTTGCCCTCTTCATCACAAAGTTAGTAAATAATTACATCACATCAATCCCAGTGCAAATTAAAAACCTGAGTTAGAAATGCAGGGTGCAGGACGTTCAGCACTGCCTGCCGTGCCCCCCCCCACCCCCGCAAGCTTATTTACAGATCACCCCCAGCAATTTGGAAGCACAACCTAACTCTTGGGCACACACTCCAATTCAGCCTCACTTACAAAACCTTCATTTACTTGATGCTTTTGTGTGCACTAACTTGGTTGTTCTGCATGCTCCTTCCCAAGGAGAGAGTTGCCAGTCACCCTCAGACTACCAAAAACATTCCCAGTGTCCTTACAATATTCCATTTTTTTCCAGCATTCTATACCATGGTTTAAGAGCCAGCAGATCAATACCTGGCTCCAAGCCTGGTGTCACTGGCAGAATTTGGGGTTTTTTGATCATGGGTCTGTCTACATGACACCAGGCCTGCTGGCAATAGATGGGGTATACCTGTCTCAAAGGAGGAAAAGGATGTTTGCACAGGAGTTAGTAGGGCTCATTGAAAGAGCTTTAAACTAGATCTGAATGGGAAAGGGATAAAACCAGGCTCACTAGAGATAAGCCTGGGGCAGCATGCTAACAAGGTCCTTCAGTCTGCCATCTCAGTGGAGGTAGGAGATGGAGATGCACATGGCAGCAAAGACGTGAGGGTTACTGATGTGTTAGAAACGTAAGAAGCACCTGAGAACAGTTGCATAGGAGTTACAGCTTCTCTGCCCAAAGAGGTGGCAAGATCAATAGCCCCACTGAAGTGCATCCACACCAGTGCATGCAGCATGTGCAACAAACAGGAGGAGCTGGAAGCTGTTGTGCAGCTGGAAAACTATGCTATAGTTGCAATCACAGAAACATGGTGGGATGACTCACACAACTGGAGTGCTGCAATAGATGGCTATAAACTCTTCAGAAGGAATATGTAAGGAAGGAGAGGCAGTGGGGTAGTCCTGTATGTTAGGGAGTGTTTTGACTGTCTAGAGCTTGATTATGGTGATAAAAGGGTCACGTGTGGTGGGAGTCTGCTACAGACCACCCAACCAGGATGAAGAGGTAGATGAAATATTCTATAAGCAGCTGGGAGAAGTCTCACAATCACTAGGCCTTGTTCTCATGGGGGACTTCAACTTGCCGGATGTTTGCTGGAAATAGAATACAGCGGAGAGGAAACAGACTAGAAGGTTCCTGGAGTGTGTGGAGGATAACTTCTTGACACAGTTGGTGAGTGAGCCAACTAGGGAAGGTGCCCCACTGAACATGTTGTCTGTGAATGAGAAGGACTTGTAGGTGATGCGATGGTGGTTGGAGGCTGTCTTGGGCACAGCGATCATGCAATGATAGAGTTTTTGATTCTTAGAGAAGTAAGGAGGGTGGTTAGCAGAACTGCCACCTTGAATTTCCAGAGGGCAGACTTTGGCCTGTTTAGGGGCCTGGTTGACAGAGTCCCTTGGGAGGTAGTCCTGAAGGGTAAAGGAGTCCAGAAAGGCTGGACATTCTTCAGGAATTAAATCTTAAAGGCTCAGGAGCAGGTCATCACCATGTGCCAAAAGATGAGCCAGTGGGGAAGACCACCAGCCTGGCTGAACAGAGAGCTGGCTAGAACTCAGGAAAAAACAGAGTTTATTACATTTGGAAGAAGGGGCAGGCAACTCAGGAGGACTACAAGGATGTTGTGAGGTTATGCAGGAAGAAAATTAGAAGGGACAAAGCCCAACTAGAAATTAATCTACGCTGCTGCCATAGAAAACAATTTAAAATGTTTCTATAAATACATTCACAACAAAAGGAGGACTAGGGAGAATCATAGAATGCTTTGGGTTGGAAGGGACCTTTAGAGATCATCTAGCCCAACCCCCCTACAGTGAGCAGGGACAGCTTTAACCAGATCAGGTTGCTCAGAGCCCCATCCAGCCTGACCTTCAATGTTGCCAGGGATGGGACCTCCACTCCCTCTCTGGGCAACCTGTTCCAGTGCTTCACCACCCTCATTGTAAAAAATTTCTTCCTTATATCCAGTCTAAATCTACCCTCCTTTAGTTTAAAACCATCACTCCTTGTCCTGTCACAACAGGCCTTGCTAAAAAGATTATTCCCATCTTTCCTATAGGCCCCCTTTAAGTACTGAAAGGCAGCAATAAGGTCTCCCTGCAGCCTTCCCTTCTCCAGGCTGAACAACCCCAACTCCCTCAGCCTGTCCTCATAGGAGAGGTGCTCCAGCCCTCAGACCACTTTTGTGACCCTCTTCTGGACCCGCTCCAACAGGTCCATGTCCTTGTGCTGAGGGCTCCAGAGCTGGACGCAGTACTGCAGGTGAGGTCTCACCAGAGCAGAGTAGAGGGGCAGAATCACCTCCCTCGACCTGCTGGACACGCTTCTTTTGATGCAGCCCAGGATTCGGTTGGCTTTCTGGGCTGCAAGCGCACATCGCTGGCTCATGTCCAGCTTTTCATCCACCAGTACCCCCAAGTCCTTCTCCGCAGGGCTGCTCTCAATCCCTTCATCCCCCAGCCTGTATTGATATCGGGGGTTGCTCTGTCCCAGGTGCAGGACCTTGCACTTGGCCTTGTTGAACCTCATGAGGTTCACACAGGCCCAGCTCTCCAGCTTGTCCAGGTCCCTCTGGATGACATCTCATCCTTCTGGCGTGTCAACTGCACCACTTGCTGAGGGTGCACTCAATCCCACTGTCTATGTCATTGATGAAGATATTAAACAGCACTGGAGAATCTCCATCCTTTATTGGATGTGGGGGGAAGCATAGTGACAAAGGATGAGGAAAAGGCTAAGGTACTTAATGCCTTCTTTGCCTCAGTCTTTAATAGTAAGGCCAATTGTTCTCAGGGTACCCAGCCTCCTGAGCTGGAAGACAGGGACATGGAGCAGAATGAAGCCCCCATAATCCAATGGGAAATGGTTAGCAACCTGCTACAGCACTTAAACACATACAAGTCTGTGGGGCAGGATGGGATCCACCCAAGGGTACTGAGGGAGCTGGTGGAAGTGCTCACCAAGCCACTTTCCATCATTTATCAGCAGTCTTGGCTAACCAGGGAGGTCTCAGTTGACTGGAGGTTGGCAAATGCGATGCCCACCTACAAGAAGGACCAGAAGGAGGATCTGGGGAACTACAGGCCTGTCATTCTGACCTCGGTGCTGGGGAAGGTTATGGAGGAGATCATTTTGAGTGCCATCATGTGGCACATACAGGACAACCAGGTGATCAGCCCAGTCAGCAGGGGTTTATGAAATGCAGGTCCTGCTTGACTAACCTGATCTCCTTCTATGCCAAGGTGACCCACTTAGCAGACAAGGGAAAGGCTGTGGATGTTTTCTACCTGGACTTTAGTAAAGCCTTTGACACTGTTTCCCAGAGCATTCTCCTGGAGAAACTGGCTGCTCATGGCTTGGATGGGTATACTCTTTGCTGGGTAAAAAACTGGCTGGATAGCCGAGCCCAAAGAGTTGTGGTGAACGGAGTTAAGTCCAGTTGGTTGCCAGTTACAAGTGGTGTTCCCCAGGGCTGATTTTTGGGGCCAGTTCTGTTTAATGCCTTTGTCAATGATCTGGATAAGGGGATCGAGTGCACCCTCAGTAAGTTTGCAAATGACACCAAATTAGGTGGGAGTGTTGATTTGCTTGAGGGTAGGAAGGCTCTGCAGAGGGATCTGGACAGGCTGGATCAATGGGGCAAGGCCAACTGTATGAGGTTCAACAAGGCCCAGTGCCTGTTGACCCAGGTCCTGCACCTGGGTCACAACAACCCCATGCAACATGACAGGCTTGGGGAAGAGTGGCTGGTAAGCTGCCTGGCTGAAAAGGACCTGCAGGTATTGTTAGACAATCAGCTGAATATGAGCTGGCAGTGTGCCCAGGTGGCCAAGAAGGCCAACAGCATCCTGGCTTGTATCAGGAATAGTGTGGCCAGCAGGAGCAGGGAAGTGATTGTCCCCCTGTACTCGGCACTGGTGAGGCCGCACCTCAAATGTTGTGTTCCGTTTTGGGCCCCTCAATGCAAGAAGGACATTGAGTTGCTGGAGCATGTCCAGAGAAGGGCAATGAAGCTGGTGAAGGGTCTAGACAACAAGTCCTATAAGGAGCAGCTGAGGGAACTGGGGTTGTTTGGTCTGGAGAAAAGGAGGCTGAGGGGAGACCTTATCGCTCTCTACAACTGCCTGAAAGCAGGTTGTAGCGAGGGGGGTGTTGGTCTCTTCTCCCAAGTAACAAGCATAGGACAAGAGGAAATGGCCTCAAGGTGAGCCAAGGGAGGTTTAGACTGGATATTAGGAAAAATTTCTTCACTGAAAGGGTTGTCAAGCACTGGAAGAGGCTGCCCAGGGAAGCAGCTGAGTCACTGGAGGTAAATATCTTCTAAAAGACATTTAGACATGGCACCTAGGGACATGGTTTAGTGGTGGACTTGATAGCGTTAGGATAACAGTTTGACTCCATGACCTTGAGGGTCTTTTCCAGCCTAAATGATTCTATGAACCAGCCTTAAAAATAACTCACAACTCCTAGTTATCAGTGTTAAGAAACCCACACTTCTACTGTCCATATTATACCTCCTCTATGATTAAATATAGTATTTCATTTCAAGAGCCATCTGTCCCAAAGTTTCTTCCATGATAAATTAAATTTGTTTTTTAAAAGGAGCTGAGCATCTGAAGGCCTCTTTTCACAATATTCACATAGTGAAACGAGGTGTTATTACTGTAGCACTCCTTGCAGTCCTAAAGATGAAATGTGTCAGCATTTCCATTATCATAATCTCCATTTCTCAGAGGTTAGTAACTTTGATGTATTACTCTGCAGCTACACAGAACAAGCCACAAAGCCTCCACCTTGGATGAGATCTGCAGTATACAGATGGGTATTTTCCAATTAAAATTAGTTTCTTCAAGCAAAACAAATCTTGTAATATTACAATGTTAAGATGATTTTCAAAACATCAAGGAAAATAAAACTATCACTTAATGTTATAAAGGTGAAATGTGTAAAATGCTGTACTGAGTAACACTGCATTTTTAGCTGCAGTTTCATTTCAAATTTCCAAATTTCATCTTTGTTTTTAAAGTGTTTGGAACACTTTTTTTCTTTTTTGCCCGTTTTCTAACTATGAAGAGAAAGGTTTCTGACCTCACCAAAAATCCCATACTTGAACTTTATGAGGCTCTTACATTTCAGCAGACCTCACAGTCAAAACCAATCAAATGTCACAGTTAATATGTGAAGATTTCCATTTAAAAGATTTGTTTCAGTTCTAAAAGTACCTCAAACTCTTAATCTAAAAATGTTCATTTGGTCATAATGTTTTCTCACCAGTCCCTATGTTAGAGCTGAAAGACAAATTCAGTTCCATTAATTTCCAGCACTTACAGAAGATTTAATACAGCTAATGGCACTCCGGCTTTTGATGCACTCTTAATGTAAAGATATTATTTCATGTATCATTTTCTAGAACAAAAACTTTCAGTTTTCGATCTACATTCTTTGTTATTCTGTGTGACCCTGTTTATAGTACAAAGGCCCTGGCCCCCAAAACATACTGATCACTTTCTGATAAGAGTATTGAATATATATAAACACAAGACAAAAAACAATGAGAATTCAAAGCTGCATTAATGAATGTGCTACTATGTGCAAAGCAAATGGCCAGTTTTGATGCCTTAACACAAAGGTCCCTCAAATTCCACATGCCCACCTGATGATGTGCTTTTAGAGACAGATTAAGGATTTATATTGGGGAAGTCCAAACGCTCACACAAATGTCAGAGCGGACACACAACAATTGCAGTTCACCTCAAAACAGTTCAGTCATGATTCTGCTTTTATAATACATGGGTGATTTGATAACTCATTCTCCACACAGGTGAAAGACTTTTTACACAGAAACCCTTTGGCTAAGTTGGGGCTCTAAGGACAGTTCTAGATGTCACTGAGTTTTGCAGAATGATTGCTTTCTACTGATATGACTATTGCACAGGCATTAAGGAGATTTACATGTAGCTAAATACCCACCATGCAAAACCTATGCTTATCTGATACTTTACACATTTGTAAAAGCTGAAGAACTGATTACCAGTGAAACAGCAAATCCTCCCCCCATCAGTTTGCCTACTGCAAGAAATACGTAATTGTTGGATTACACCTGATCTTTTATGCCCATTCATGAAATGTGCAGATAAAATAATTCAGAGCTCAATGGGACTTACAGTCTCTCACTGGCTATTATACATGTAACTTGACATTCTGCTTTACGAAAAAAAAAAAGGTATCAAACAGTTGCCTTTTGATGAACTATAAGAACTACTGACAATAGCTGCATTTTTCATGAATTAAATCTTTTATAATTTAGCTATGAAGTCAACTACCTCCTTACTGTGAAAAGTACAATTAATAACTTGCATCTTTCTAGCTATGACATTAAATGTCATATATTATTAAATACATTAAGATGACTTACAGTGCAGACAAGTAAAGCTAACTTGGGTTTGACACCGCTCAGGTGACCAAGTCAATTGAGCACTAACACACTGACAGAGCTGGCAGAGGAGCTTTCCAAGCCACTTTCCATCATCTATCAGCAGTCCTGGTTAACAGGGGAGGTCCCTGATGACTGGAGGCTTGCCAATGTGACGCCCATCTACAAGAAGGGCCGGAAGGAGGACCCAGGGAACTACAGGCCTGTCAGCCTGACCTCGGTGCTGGGAAAGATTATGGAGCGGTGCATATTGAGTGAACTCAACAGGCAAGTGCAGGTCAACCAGGGGATCAGGCCCAGCCAGCATGGGTTCATGAAAGGCAGGTCCTGCTTGACCAACCTGATCTCCTTCTATGACCTGGTGACCCACCTGGTGGATGAAGGAAAGACTGTGGATGTCATTTACCTGGACTTTAGCAAAGCTTTTGACACCATCTCCCACAGCATTCTCCTTGGGAAGCTGGCAGCTCAAGGCTTGGAAGGGTGTAGTCTTCGCTGGGTAAAAAACTGGTTGGGTGGCCGAGCCCAGAGAGTAGTGGTGAATGGAGTTAAGTCCAGTTGGTGGCCAGTCACGAGCAGTGTTCCCCAGGACTCAGTTTTGGGGCCAGCCTTGTTTAATATCTTTATTGATGATCTGGATGAGGCGATTGAGTGCACCCTCAGAAAGTTTGCAGATGACACCAAACTGGGTGGGAGTGTCGATCTGCTGGAGGGTAGGATGGCCCTGCAGAGGGACCTGGACAGGCTGGACCCATGGGCCGAGGCCAACTGTATGAGGTTCAACAAGGCCAAGTGCCGGGTCCTGCACTTGGGTCACAACCACCCCATGCAACGCTACAGGCTTGGCGAAGAGTGGCTGGAAAGCTGCCTGGCAGAAAAGGACCTGGGGGTGTTGGTCAACAGCCGGCTGAACATGAGGCAGCAGTGTGCCCAGGTGGCCAAGAAGGCCAAGAGCATCCTGGCTTGTATCAGGAATAGTGGGACCAGCAGGAGCAGGGAGGTGATTGTCCCCCTGTACTCGGCACTGGTGAGGCCGCACCTGGAATACTGTGTCCAGTTTTGGGCCCCTCAATACAAGAAGGACATTGAGGTGCTGGAGCATGTCCAGAGAAGGGCAACAAAGCTGGTGAAGGGTCTGGAGCACAGGCCTTATGAGGAGCGGCTGAGGGAACTAGGATTGTTTAGCCTGGAGAAGAGGAGGCTGAGGGGAGACCTTATTGCTCTCTACAACTGCCTGAAAGGAGGTTGTAGTGAGGTGGGTGTTGGTCTCTTCTCCCATGCAGTTAGCGATAGGACGAGAGGAAATGGGCTCAAGCTGCGCCAGGGGAGGTTTAGTCTGGAAATTAGGAGAAATTTCTTCATGGAAAGGGTGGTCAATCATTGGAACGGGCTGCCCAGAGAGGCAGTGGAGTCACCATCCCTGGAAGTGTTCAAAAAATGGGTAGATGTGGCGCTTTGGGACATGGTTTAGTCTAGTCTACCCTTGATTGGTTTAGTGTGGACTTGGTAGTGTAGGTTAATGGTTGGACTGGATGATCTTAAAGGTCTTTTCCAACCTAAATGATTCTATGATTCTATGGTTTACCCATAACTTCTCGACTCATCACAAATGAGTCATCTGCTGCAAGTCACAACCAAAGAACTTATCTGCACCTCTGAGACCTAAACATTGTTACCTCCAGAGAACAAAAGTTAAGTAGGACCTTCAGCTGATGGAATTGTTTTAAGATCAGCCAGCATGCCCAGTCATCCACACTTCACTACTATACAGTAGCATTTTACGTATTCGAGTCATGAAAATGGTGATTAATTAAAACCATCCCAAGTAACTGTTTATTCTATTGTAAAAAGGGAATTAGGACACAGCTTAAAGGACTCCTTAAGTTGCTTATCAATACCAGAAATAACAACGCCACAGAAATACTATTATTATTTCTTGTTTATCTACCTTTATCATACACATATATTCTTTAATTATACCTTCTTTTAGAATTTCAATAACAAACAACATTGTACATATAAAATACATGCTCATGGTAAGCAAATCGACCACAGAACTCTTTCCGAGGTGCCAACACTGCTCGTCCACCTCCAGCTCTATACTGTGAAATTGTCTTGCAACTCCCAAACTCCATGAACGGCAGGGAGCCTAAAAAGGAGCCACTCAAAGGGCAGGGATGTATTCATTTGGTCGGGGACCCTCCTCCTCAACCTCGCCCTGTCCCCCCCGCTCCTCAGCAGCGGCGGGGATGCCCAGAAGCCCCCTTGCTCCCGCAAGCGCCCCCCACCCAGCCTCGCCGGCGGCTTCCCAGCCGGGGTGCAGCGCAGGGGCCGCCACTCCGCGCTCAGCACTGCCCGCGGCAGCGCCCCCACGCGGCACGGAGGTCGAGCCGCAGCGCAGCCGGGCATGGGTGCGAACTGCAGCTCACGAGTTTAGATCTGGGATGTATCGGCCTCTGAATATTTACTGCGAAACCTGTTTTCCTTCTAACAAGAAATTACACGACTCCAAGGCTGGGATCCGCCACAGCATGTCACATTTCTTTAAATCTTCAGTGAATTAAGCAGCTTTCTCTTAATTGTGAAGTTAGAGAAATCTCTCAAAAATTCAACAAGAGGCAACAGGTGAGAAGAAACTTGTCTTTTCAGGTTCTTTAGCAGGGAAAAAAAAAGCTTGAATGGATTTGAGCTTAGCAGCAAGAGGCATTTCTGCATCGTTTCCAAAACTCACACGTCTTGGGGAACTCAGCACAACTTTTAAAACAAGCCTCGCTCACCAGTCACCTTTGAGAGGGAATGGGGTTCACTGCATCCTCACACTTCACCAGGGGTGTAGGAGCAAGCTACAAAAAAACCTGGGAAAAACCTGGCAGCAAGTTTACAGAGGAAGCAGATTAAAGAAGGTTATGATCTACAGACCATAAACTGTAGGAAGCACCTTACAAGCATGCCTCATCAGAGGCTTGTTCCAAAGCAAGTAAACTCCATCATGATCAATAAGCCCTTGAAGTGGATTCCAGCCAATTCATACAGGAAAAAAAATTATAAATCCTTTCAAAGAGAAGAATAGCCAAACAAGACAAAGAGGTGGAGGCTGCACCTAAGCAAGTGCAGCCAGAGGTAACACGAAAGGCTGCACTCAAGATACAGAAGTCTACTGAAGCATCTCAAAGTGCCATTGTTCCATATCTTGTACAAACCATTCTTTTTATTCTTCCTCTCCTTTATTATTTCTCAAGTCAAAGCCAGGTGCTCCCTGAACAGATCTCCCATTTCAGAACTGCTCCACTCAGATTAAAATAGATGCCAGCTCTGAAAGGAAATGGTTTGAAATTTCAAATTCACTTTAGTGCCACAGCAAAGTAATTTTTTGTCCACTGTCTCCACAAGTGAATGTAGCCTCCTGCAAAGAAAAGGGTGTATTTTCCAGGGGAAAGGTTTCTTCCCAAAGAAAACAGTATTAATGCTAACTTTCGCTCTGCACAGGCCAGAAACCTTAACGTGAGTGCAGATATGCTTATTTCCACAAATAGCAAATTTTCAAGTGTTTAAAGGCTGTGACAACAGCAGTTGTGAGGCTGAAGAGAAAAATATTTTCCTTGCTAGTGTTTACATCATGTTCTCCTCCACAGATGTGAAAGCATTAGGAGAAGGCAGTCAGTTACTCTCCCTATTTTACAGGTAGCAGAACTGAGACAGGCTTGGCACATGATTTGGTTTGGGTGGTGTGGCCGTTAGAAGAGCTGGTACTATCATGAGACCACGTAATCAGAGTGATGCTTTATATTCATTGACCACCACAGCATCTCCCTTGCTGATCATGCTGAAAGGAAAAACCTTAGTTTTCAAACACTTGATTTTCATGCAAAATAAGCTCTCCTAAGCTATGAGAGTGTGTCAGATTAACTTACATGTCCTGAGCCCTGTCCCATATGCAATTATGCCAACAGCAAATCTGACATACACAGAGCGTTGCTGGGAACGCACAAGACACTCTCCTTATGATACTCTTCCTGTTGGATATAAGCATGAGTCACAGATGTCTTGTTCCAAACTGATTAAACACCTTTATGAACAACGAAGCCCTTGAAGTGTATTCCAGCCAATACTGAGTGAGAAAATAACAAGTATCTCCAAGCAGAAGAACAGCCAAACAGGACAAAAAAAAAGCTTACATAAATACTACAGTTGATTAGCCAACTTTCTAAAATACTAAGCCTTGCAACAGAGATCTGAGTAACAAAAGTCAAAGTTGGTTTAACTGCTAGGTCATTTCCTACTGTGAAAGATGCACAAAGATTTTCTTTTATCAGACTCAGTCTCATAAGATATAACCTCTGAGGGAAAATCTTTGGGTAAATATCCTTATGTGTCAACATTTTTGCCTGCCTGCTTTCCCAGCCCTCTTAAGAAATTACTTATATTAACAGAACAAGACAAACTTGTCCTAGCAGGAACATAAACTGTGTAACTGTTCCCTTCTCAAATATATTCCTTTTCTCATTTGTTCTCTTGCAAATACCTCGAGTTGCCAAAATCATCTGACCTACCTTCCCCCAGCAGCAAGCAGGGCATGAACCCTTCCCATAGATAACCCCTTCTCCTTTTGCAAGCCATTCTGACTGTAGTTCAGCTGAGGCATTAGCACAGGATCCAAGGCTTCTGCAGGAGAAACCAGGTTCGTCCTTGGGGACTGCTCATTACATGAACAGCTTTAGCACTCATTTCATTCATCACTAAATGTCACCATGCATCCAAACTCAGTGCTTGCATTCAGCATTAACAACAATACTTCCTAGCAAAAACAAGGATGAGCACACAATATGTGACTCTACAGGTTAGACATTCCTTACAGCCTTGAGACCTGGTCAGTAATTGAGATACATGCCTTAGTTTTGCAAATCTATTTCGGAGAGATGAAGCTCAGGGTCTCAGATCACTGCTCCACACATGACACATATTGGTGTTAGGTTTTTCCTTGCTATGTCACATACCTACAACACTAGGCATTTTGCAGCTTCAAGCTCTGGCTTTAAAAGCAGCATGCATCTTGTTTTAATCATTTTGAAAAGCAAGACTTAAGGAAAATATATGCCAATAAGCCACGTGGCACTTCTTACCATTCAACTCCTTCAAGTTATCTGCACAGTTACCTTGGCTGAGCAGATGGGTACTTGAACTATGTTTTCATAATCAGTTTAGGCCTGCACTGAAGTAAAGGACATGGTCCCACCTCCAAATTTTAGCTCTGGCCCACCCAACCTTTTCTGCACAGAGACAACTGTTTGTCGAAGTAGTGCATCTAACCTAAGAACTCATCTCTCCTGTTCTTTTTCATTTTTTTTCCTCCGTTATTTTAACCACCATCAACTTCTCCCTGTGAAGTTCACTACTGCACAAAAGCTCAGCCAAGGGTGCTCAGCAGTATGGCGCTGGCACAACCTTTTTGGCTGGGAAACCACGTTGCTGCCAGATGTGGGGAAAGGAAATCTAAGCATCTACCTGTCACACCTGAAGGCAAACACAGTGGTTTCTCTTGGGAAAATTCCTGTAAGGTAGATAAAAGGGATTTTACAGAAAAGCCAGTTTTGACTTCAATTGTGAAGCAGTTGCTACTGTCCAGAAACCAACAGCTTTTTCTAACTGGCATTTCAAATCAGAGGTCTGTAGTTTGAGAAGTAGCAATTGCAGTCTCTTGTCCTTCATCCTACAGGATCCTTGCCCTCTCCCCCTTTTTTCTTCACACTCATTCTTGGGACAGAGACAAACTTTGCTCAAACAGTGCAGAAACCTTGTGCTGGCTCTGCACACCATTTCCACATTGCCCAGTCAGCCTCAGTCCAGTTCCAGCATCGCACTGCTCATGTTGCTCTACTGCTACAGTGTCTGGGGCACCAAAAAGTTAACAGGACACAAAGATATAGTTGGTAACCCTGCCTAGCAGCTGTTGCATTCCTCAGAAGTTTAGGAGCACTTTTTTTTTAACCCACCTGGAAGCCAGCAGCTTTCTCCAGGCCTATGATTCAGGTCAAGAACTTGTCTCAGCTAGAGTCTTGGAGACATCTGAAGAGCACACAGAAAGCACACAGCATTTGAAGGTGAGCGTACTTGGACATCAAACAGATAAAGCAGCAGTAAACAAAATCATAGCTCAGTCTGAACAAATAAATGCCTGAGATACCTCAGCCCCAGATAAAGGAGGAAGTGTCAAATTTTTTCCCATCAAGTCTGGTAAAGAGTCTCCTCAGGTCTTAATATCTGTAGGTTCCCTCCTAGATCTGGCACAGAACAGTTTAGAGTCATGTTTCTCTGTGCATATACACCCCTTATTCAAGAGCTCTGTCCTGAAGTCCTGTAAAGCATCCAAAACACAAGTGGGAGCAAAAGGGTTGAAGAGGGAATTAATTACTTACTGTTGACAACTAGTGGGAGAGTTTAAGGTTCATTCACCATAGCAGTCATCTATGTTTTCATCTGGCACAACCACTGGCCCGTGATTATACTACAAAATCAAGTCTGAGCTGATGCTTCGTATAAATTACTGAGTGATTTCCATGGCTGAGGACTCAGTCAAGTCCAGCCACTGAAGAAGCATCTATGGCATTACACCATACTGTGTCCTGGCCAACTGTTACCAAAATCCTTGCTTTTCTTCACTAGGATTGTACATCAGTGGCAATGGCCTAGCAGCCAAGTGCTTCCTTAGATGGAAGCTGACAGAGGAAAGAGGGAACGACCCCAGCTACCACCATGCCACAGACCTCCTCCATTGCCAAGCCCATCTGTGGCACCTAGTCTTAATTGCAGTTCCCAAATTCAGAGAGACCATCTTTAAGGGGCTTGAAGTTAAAACTCCAATACCAAAAGGAGTGTAGCTGATGAGTTCCTCCTGCAACACAATTAGTACGATGCAAATGTTGGATAGATTATTTCCCTGTCACTATCAGTGAAAAATGAGATAAAATGCATATGTTTAACAGGTGCAATGCAGCCCTGCAGAGAAAGTGACATCTAAGTGCAACAGGTGCCAGCATTCAAACTTCTCCAGCTTTGCTATATTAAAGACACCCTAGAGCACTCTATCAGTTATTGTGCATTCAGCAACACAGGGCAATTGCTGTCACATGCTATTGATAGTTCAAAGTGCTAATCCTTTGTTAACTTACATTTGCTGCATTAAGCCTGCATGAATCAAATGAAGCTCAAAGATATGCAATGATGAAATCTTACTAGCAGAATGGAACCTGACACAAATTTAACCATTTCCCTGCTCTTAAACTATTTTCCCCCAGATAACAAATTTTTGGTGCAATTACATTTGTTCAAACATTACCTCTACTTATTTGAACATTATCAGAAAGAAATGAGGCTGAAATTTGTTAGGTATTCTAGCTTGCTGCTGGGATAGTGAAAAAAGATTACCTTGCTTTAGCCTGCAATATCTTCCACTAACAGCCAAGTCTGTGCTTTGGTCACATATGGCAAATAACGACTTGGAGATCCTTTTCTCTCTCTACCAGTTTGTAACTTCACTAAATATCACTAGATATTAGTCCTGTGAATGTCATGTGCTGGTAAGAGATCAGTTGGAATGAAAAGCATACTGGTGCAATTGTAACCAGTGTAATCTTTCATTACTTGACATGGCCATTAATAAGAAGTACAACAGATTTACTCAGAAATAGTTTTCACCAATAAAAACATAACAAATATGCAACTAACTTAAGTAACATTACACCTACAATGTAGACAGGGAAGTCTGATAATTTATATACCTGAAAAAATTAAATTCTAGCTATTGTTTCTAGAATACAGTAAACCCTATTTCAACACATACTTGGAGTTACTAAGAGAAGATGTCACTTAAAGGACAAAAGTCAAGAAGAAAACTGCTAGTTTAGCCACAGGGGTTGTGACTTGTCTCTCTAAACTTTATCTCATTCTCTGGATTTCATATTAGAAGAAACAGTATGAAAACACTATGATGTTTTTGCTGTTCCTCAACTGCTTTTGAAAATGAGGCAATGATATAGTAGCTTTCTAGCTCTCCCTTTGTAGAAATGAAAACTTATTAGATCACCTGACCACTCCAGTGGGAGCAGATATACTATTCTGATGGAAATTCCATATATTCATACCTGCCTTTACAAACATTTAAACTTCCTAGAAATAACCTTGTGTTCTAGGAGAGGGAAGGGAAGCACAAATATTTAGGTGCCTTGTTGGGTAAGGAAAGCAGTAGGGAAAAATACTAATCAGGATTTCCTGGAATTGAGAGTGTGGTCATTAAAGTCATGGGAACCTGCAGTTACAACTCCATAGCTTACAGCCAAAATTGCATTAGAACTGCACATGATATTGCAGACCAGTGCATCTTTTTGTTATACTATAGCATTCCACAGAAAATCACCCCTAGAAAGGCTGCTCAAAGCTTTTTTTTTTTGTGTGGGAAAACCATAATTGTGCTTCAGACATCTCAGTCAAACAGAACAAAACAGTAAAAAAATAATTTGAAGCACACACTCTTAGACATGCCCCTGTTTGACATCAAATATTTTTCATTTAATTTAGCTAAGAACTTTCCCTGCTTACCACATTTTATGAACTTGTTTGACTGCAGAGAGGGTATTTTATCAAGTCTCTACTGCCAAGTTATTTGTGAAAACATCTGTAATTTAGCACATAAGCATATAGAAGGTACAAACAGCTACTAGTGTATAAATAATATGTATTTATTTTGAATTCTTTTTTTTTTACCTGTTGTGAAAAACATTTTTATAGAACATTTATTTCCTTTCAAAGGAAATTTGCCACTGGTACTGTAAGCATTGTGGTTCTATTCTAGAACCCTTTCCAGAAACTAAAAACACCAACTAATTGGGGTAAAATATTATGAAAAAGTTTCTGATTTAAGACCAAACTAGGTTCCTCCCTTGCAAAACCCTTGATGAATGGGTTCCTTGTTTATCAATTAAAAAAGAGAATCTACATCCCTAAGATGTAAAATATTTACAGGAATGTTCATACAGAGTTACATACAAGATAAAGTATGTGGAGGGTGGGATGAGTGTGACTCATCTGTTGAACATCAGCTGATTTTGGACTTCACGCCCTTGGACTTGCCTTCTTTCCTAAGGTCTGCATTCTCAGCATGATCGGAAGCAGCTTCTGCTGCAAACTTTACAGGTCGGGAAAATTTTCTGAGACCATCACCAAGCTGAGAAAATTACTTGCCCAGCTTTTGAATGGGCTAAAAGACCAGTGATGATTTGAGTTTGGCCACTGGCAAACAGGGGTATTACAGCAAAGTATGCCTGTAAATGAGGTATCATGTGCTTACCTGTTTCATGTCACTGCGGTATTAAGGCACGGCTCAATAGGGCACTGCTGGATCAGTAATACACAATAGCAGCAAATTCACAAATAGCACTTTTTCCTTCACTGTTTCAACTACACAGTAGATGCTCTACTAGACTACACCTTCCTGCCTCCAGGGTCCCCAAGAGCAGTCAAGTCGGGACTTCAGGCCCCAAACTCTTGAATAACAAAGACCATGAGAAACAGTGAGAGTGTACAATCCTTGGACTCCCCACAACAGTTTCTAAAGATGCTGTGCCTGGCTGTATGAGCGGTGGTCATTTCCACTTCACTTAATCTCACTTCTGGTAGTATCCACGGCTTGGTTCCCACCTATCAGGGATCAGGACAGGGCCTCACTGAAGCATCCAGCCCAACCAATTTCTTTAGATACAAAAGCATTACTTGCAAAAAGCAATGAAATACTGTTTCTACCCTCAGGAAATATAACAGCAAATGAGAGATTGGATTCTTTGTGTCACTTTACCATGCATTACCAAATAGTCAGGAAATCTCACTAATACGAAGTGCTACAACTATTTTTGATACTGCTATTATTACTTTTACATGAGATAATTAATATTTTCCATGTCTGCACTTAGTATACCTGTCAAACAGCATCATCCCCAAAATCGTTGTTACACATCCTCAAAGCAGCACTGTTTACATTCACACGTTATTATTTATCACATAAGGTCTGAAGAGTTTGCATATCTGCATCCAGGCCTTCTCCACAAAGCTTTCCATTTCTCACACTTATCTTTGAAACAGCTAGAAGCAATTGCTGGAAAACCCTGATAATCCTATTCAGATAAGCCACAAGTAACACTACACTGCTATTATCCAACAGTGTTCAAGCAAACTGGAACATGAAGCAACCAGCCTATACAGATATCTATCTTTGTAATACAGCTTTTTAATACTTTACTTAGTTTTTTCTATCAGATTAAGGTTAACAGATGTGTTTGGTAGCATACAACTCACCCATCTATAAAGGGATCCAGGGAACAGCCACATATCCAATAACCTAGCAACACTTAATTAGAAATATACTACATAATACACCACAAGTATTGAAAACAGGATTCTTTTCATGCAGCTAAGTGGAGATTATCTGCTTTCTTTTCCTCAAGGTTACAGCCAAGTTTCATATATGGCTTGATCCCCAGCTGTGCAAACACTTAACTTGCATGCAGGTTAATGGGTGTTAAATATTTCAGTCTCTGAAGCCATGACCACAAAACAGAGCATTTCAATGGCTACATTTGAATATGCACATTTGAAATATAGATCTCAAAGAGCAGGTAAAATATTTCCATTTCCCCCAATTTATGGATTCCTTGATTTCAAATCTAAAAGGAACGGATCTGATCGTGCCATCTGACCTCCCACGTGCCAGCAACATCCAAAGTATCTCCAGAAGCACAGAATTACCATTTGCACTCATGCCTGGTTTACTCCTTCATATCTATTCTTAAGCAAAGAGCAAACCTGTGTTGTGTATTGTGGAGTATCTGATTCTCCTGTGACCCAGAGAAAATTCACTGACCTTAAAGTTTAACAAGCGTAAAATCTCAGTTAAGTAATGCCATTTGCTGCAAAAACCCTATGCTATCTTTTCATGTACACAATTATGTCCAGGAAAAAGTAGTGGGCACAGTCATGTAAGGGAAAAAGGAAGTGCAAATTACAACCCTCTATGCACTGCTGAAGTGTTTACAACTTAAAAATTAACTGCTTCTTTACAAGATGGCTCTCCCTACAGAGTGACTTTCTACTTCTTCCTGTTCAACTGTTGTGCTTTGACAGTCTACAAGTTTGCCTTAGATACTTGCTTACAGCATGAAAATAAATTCATGATGTAGACAGATATATAAATATTCTTTCAGATTTACTTCAGGAAAACAAATTCCATGAGAGAAATAGATTGCCTGGGAATAAATGGTGATTGTCAGACCACAACCAGGGTAGTATTACACAGACAACTGCAGTTAATTTTTTAGTCACCAGGCAGAAGGCAAATGCAGCATGAGGCTGTATGTCTCTCCTCTGTTTCCCATAACCACTTATTTATACTTCAGCTTTCAGTGCCTTTCCTTAGCTCTCTCTTTCACTTGACATGATCATCACTTTAATTAGCTACCCTGTTGCTATTTCCTCCTTTTCTGAGAAGTGCAAGCATTCCTTCTATATCTGTCTATAATTTGCCTAAACAGCAGTTAGTCATGTGGCTCTAGTAGCAAACATCCACTACAACAGCAAACTAAGAGGCAGTGAACACAGCATTGCTTCTTGATTAAAAGAAAGGCATTTCTCAGCTGGTAGAGTTTTTCTTTTTCCTAAGAGATGTTTTACAAGAGAAAAATTTTTAAAATTCACACTTTTGAAGTTGTATGTACGATAACTTGATACTAACACAAAGAATTAAAAACCCCTCTTGACAGACCTACCAGATAAAGCACATCATCCATGTCGTGCTACACTCAGTAGCTGTACTGCAACATGGAGGCTCACTGAAGCCTCTCTGCAAATTTGGTGTACACAAGTGACAAGGTAATTAAAAACTTACTGTTAAAAAAGAATCAAGTGCAGCTTTAGCTCTGGGGAGAATTCAGTTTGAGACACTACCTGGCTTCCAATATATACCAAGTAATTCATCTAGCTCTCCACAACCTCACCAGTGCATGCTAACTGCATGATGAGTAAATGAAAAAAGCACAGTCTTTGTTTTGGGCTGGTTGGAGTAGGCTCTAGTAATATTTATAGCAGGGTCAGTACATACATTCAGCACATACTGTTAGGCAAAGCTGGTGAATGAAGAGTTCAACCCAGTTTTGCTGGTTATGGATTTTCTTTAAAACAGGGATATTTGACTGTAAAAAAGAAAAAGGCTATTGATGGAGTAGGGCCAAGTTTTCCACCACTTCACCAGACAGGACGGCCTTACTCCTCACAAACCATCAGCAGAAAAATAGACTTAAGGTGAAAGGGGTCTAACAGCAGCACTGACTGTGGCTCCCAGTCTTTGCTTGTCTCTGGGCAGCAGTACCAAGAAATTAAGGCCTACCAGCATTACCACTCTTTGCTCTCCCAGTCAACCTGGTCCATAGCAGCAGCAGCAGCTGTGTCTGTTCCAGTTTGAATTCCCTGCAGCCCCAGGTCTTGCCCAAGGTCCCAGGCACAGGGCCAATAGCCACAGATTGAGGACCACTGCCCAAGCAGAGAGATGCACACATTTCACTGAACCACCAAGCACCTCTAGCTTATCTTCCCAGTCTCAGATCTCCACAAGAAAGAGCATCAATTAGCTCAAAGCCCTGCATAGACAAGTTCAAGTTACTTCTATTTCTCCAGAAACCTATGGACATAAGCTATATGCAGAATCTACAGGGTTGATAATTGTCAAAACAAAACAGAAAGAAGCTGGTACTAATCCACAAAAGAGTTAACCTTGTAGGCAAAAGATGAAAAAAGCCTAATGAAAAACTACGGTAGCTTGTTAAAAATGAAATACTCTGTCTAACATTTGCCCTTTAAGTCATTCCAGACTGACTACAGCAAACCTGCTAGTGTTTTGGCCTCTAGATAACCTGCCTAGTAAATCAAAGCAAAACAGTGCATAATTAAAAACTAGTCTGGTTCAGATCATAGAATATACAATTTATTTTCACAAGTAAGAGGACAAACCCGATCATTCACTTGACATTTCACCATTGTCTTGAAATATAGTCTTTCCACTGGTGAAAATAAATTGCCTCGCAGTTGTGTTATATATTTTGCCTAAATGTATATTTAGATCCATCATGTGTATAGTCTAACAGATTTGTAGCAGTTTTAAGGGGCAGAGGCAGTCCCTACTCAACTTTCATGCAGGCAAATTGAGAAAACATGATAGTAAATGGCATTTGGGTAAACAGAAGAGTAGTAGAGACCAGCAGAACACTTAATTAGTACCAACCCGTTAAGAAACAGCCTTTACCTTGTTTGAATTCCTCCATTCCAACCTGCAGCTGCAAGACCCCTGTGCTCGGGATTGGTATGATATTAACAGAGCAAGTTTCATAGTTAGCATCTAAATGAGAAGCCAAATACCCCTGACCCTTTTAAGCACAGAGTTTTGTACCAGTTGGGTTTACCAGACATATCAATAAAGTTGCTGATCTGCGTGTCAGGCATGTACATGCAATCATGCACCCAGCCAACACAAATTCTCCCTCAAACTCACAGAATTTCAGACACATCACTAATTTATCTGTCTCACTTTCTACTCCCCTGTGAGTTTATTTCCCTGCTCCATCCATCCCATTTAGACAGTGTAAGTGTTGAAGGCACACTGAATCATTCTGTACAACCTCAACTCTAGCAGTGCCAATTAGCCTGTGCACTTTATGGAAGGTGCAAGAGAAGAGGGAACAGCCTCTGCACATCTTCATCCCTTTTTTGTGGCTCCCATTCCACCATAGACAGAACAACTCTGTTCTACTTCCTCAATCATAGGTGATGCTAATTGTGGCACATTTTGGAGGAATAACACAAGTTTCTCCAGCTACAAGCACTGAGAGAGTTTCTGCGAAGAAAACAAAACCTTAATCCCAAGATATCCAGTCACCATCTTCATTACAGCTGCCCTCAGCACTGCCTATTACCTGCTACTCCATGATTCAAGGAAAGTCTATATTACAGTAAGTAGAGAAGATATTTTCCTATTGTTACTGTGTGACAGTATCTGTATTAACATTGCCCCCCAAACCAAAGACAGCTCAGCTCACAGCCAGGGATCAGAGCCCGATATACATCTTCCATCTTCCTTTTGACAAGGAGCTGCTGGGAACATTTCAGCTGAAAATGAGCACTTGCTTCAGGCTAGATTGTGTAGATTATCTATATTGCTACCCCAAAGACCTCCTTACAAAGCAGGACTTCTCAGCTCTGACACTGTCAGTGCTCTTGTCATGTTCTATCACCCAACATGTAAGGGGAGGAAGGATATTTATGTCATCTGGAAGGACCAACAGTCCTTTGCAAAACTTATTTGTACTAAAGCACTGTCCTGGGAATCACTGAGCACCAGTGGCTCTGCTTTCTCAATAAAGTGTTTACTGCAGACAGGAGTCAAAGGAACTTCTCTCTAGATGATATGAAGTTATTCTACACATGATTTATGAGATTATATGCATTGAAGAGAAGGCATTTCTTCCACTTCTCCTTTAGGATTAACAATCTACCTGATGCTCATGCAGCCACAGGAAACTGGGAAATAAGGACTGAACGTGAAGGAATCCTGGTTTGAGAATCAGCATCTTGCAACGTGGATGATTCAACATCTGCACAGTTAAGAGGGCATACACACATCAACAGGCACACAGAAGCTAGCTTCCCTTGCTGTACTTTCTTAGAAGACTGATAACACCAAACGCTGACAGTAATGTTCAACTGCTTTTTACTAATCACATTGCAGTGTAGAAAGGAACATTGCTCCAAAGAGCCAGCTATCTCAGGTAAGAGAAAAAACCACAATGACTAATTGACTGAAGTGCATTTAGGTCACTGACTGTAAAAGATGAAATGGCAGTTTTGCATCCATCAGAGCGCAAGCTCTGATAACTAGGGAAGCATTGTCAAGAAAATTGTTATTACTCACAAGTTAAAGGAATGGCCAGGACAACCCCAGAAAACCATACATAGAAATATACTCAGACAAGAGGAGAAATACCTTTGTCCCATTATCTCTGTCTTGACATGTATAAACTAGCTTTTTTCCCTTTTAGTTTGAAGTGACAACACTAATGTACTGTCACATGTTAGTTATACTGATTCTGTTACTATCAACACAAGCATGTTTTCCTTTCATGTGAGTATATCTGTGGCTCATTTCGATCTCTATAGAAGAGGTTAACCAATCGGGATGATCTGAATATAATTCTCAGAAGAACGGTTAACCCTTGGGATCGTGCGGCTAAACAGTCATGGTAACAGGGAGAGTGCTCTGAAAACCGTTTGTCCTGCCCAATGAATGCTGTCTAAAGGCGGTGTAAGCATGTAACATCCAAGGCATGTTGGCTCCCTCCATAGGCAAGTAGGAAAAGCAGCACTCTCCTGGGCATGAGACGACCCACACATCTTAAAAGATGAACCACACTCCTCTGGTGTCTCTCAGCTGCAGGAGACTGGATGATTAGTTATCCACACAGTGCAACAGGTAATGCTGCATGAGAAGCATACTTACTCTCTAACCACCTTGCAGGCCACGCTAAGATGGTTTGGGACAACAAAATTTGGCTGTCCTCTCTGGTATTCAGAAACCCTAATTCAGGTGGGTTAGTATTAGCTCATTTGTGAATTAGAGGTACAGGACAAGGAGCCATGTCCTACCTTATCTGAACTACCAGCATTAAGGGGGTTTTGGATGGGGATGCATTTTCCCTCTGAGAAATACTATGGGACTCATTGCCTGGACACGCAAGGGCTTTGCGTGGCCTCCCATCACAGCTTCAGGCTACTCCTTCCAAGATTCATCTCCAAACCTAGTGAACCTGAAAAATTCAACCCCCCAAGGGATCCGAAACTTTTACATAACTCCTGGCTGCATTTTGTAATTTTTCTTGTCTAAACAGATCTTAGAAATATACTGCTGCTTAGTCCTTCCTAAAAAGGAACCAATGGAAGAGCAAAGACTAATTTCTGCCTCCAGGTATTGCAACAACAACGCTCTGGCTGAGCCTTCTCTCAAGGCTTCCTCTGAGGAATTTTAAACCCAAAAGGTGCCACCAGGGACCAGCGTAATTCAACAATTTGCCCTCCAATGCTAGAGAAATCCCTGTAGGGCATTTTTTATCTAACAAAAATAAATCCCTGGCTAACATGCTATCTGCAGACATTTGTACAAAACACCAGCAAGGCCTCTGATAGAGGAGAAATCAGGTTTTTAAGAAAAGTTTTTTATTTACTATGTTTAAGAAAGGATTTTTGTAGTCTCAGCTCAGCAACCTTTAGGCTTTTCCTGAGACTCCCTAATGCACTAGGCCTGGAGGCTCTTGTGTTCAGTGAGATGATGCTTCTTCTATGTTAATACTGAAAATAAACCATGACACCACTGTGAATCACTGTGCGTCCTTAGGAGCTTAAAATGCAGCAGAGATTAGGAGCAGCAAAGGAGACCAGCTGCAGAGCACATCAAGAATGATCCAAGTGACAAAGTGGCAAGTGTCTGAGAATTAACTGAGTTGTATGGCTAGCACTCAGGTATTATGGCAGCAGATAAGTTGTTTGGTGTTGTAGGAACACAAAAAAGAACTCAAGAGGAGGGATGGCCTGCAGAGGACCCTTCTTTGAGCAGATTCCTACTGTCACTAATGAGAAAGGGGTTCAGCTCCTGTGAAGCACACAAACGCTGGTAGCAGGAAGCAATGCAGTTAGGTGAGAGTCTGAAAGCAATTTTTTAAAGCTCATAACCACAGGATGTTCTTTAGAGAACTTTTCATACACCCTGCAGCATATTCCCCTATGCTGGGTGTTCTTGCTGCTTCTAGAAGGACCTGTGCTGACCTGATTCAGCCCTTTACTAGTCAACTGCTGTTAGGCCACAACTATGCTTGGAGAAGGGAGCTCGTGTGTTTCAAAGCAACTAAAGCCCCTATTGGCCATGCACAAACTAATTATGACATAGTACAATCAAGAGGTACAAAGGCAAGCCTTAACTGAGCGCCTACAAGAGGTTAGGGACAAAAGCTCAGAATTCAGCACAGTCTGTTTTGTCCTGCTTGTCTTTGCTAAGTAGCTTGGATGTGTCTATGGTACAAAGCCCTTTGCAGCATGGACACAGCAGGTGAACATAAGCTTGAAATGGAAATCTACATTCTGCCACCTGACTGTCATAAAGCAAAACCCAAAGCAAGTGCCTTGCAGCAAGGGTTGACACAGCTTCCTCTCTTGTTCTTCCGCTCACAGGTCCCACGGGAGTCACTGTCTGATGGACAGAAAAAGGTGCAAGAGCAGCTTGCTGTGTCCTGCAGACATAGCCTTGCAGTGGAAAATTCCACTGTAGGACTCAGCTGCTCATTAAGGAAAACTAGCCAGTTATTTCACCCTCACAGGTGTGGAGATGCTGTTTAGACATTAGGTGGCTCTCCAGGTCACCATGTGTAACAGCCATTTCCAGGAAACAAAAACACAACTGCATGGAAAACATGAATAAGCATCCCATGCACAGCAGTAAAGAAAAGCCTTTATCACAAGCTAAAGCAATACTGCACATGATTGGTTCTTTAAGACATGCCCCAAAACAACTAACTGGTTTAAAGAGTAACTTTTTAATGGGAGATAGATCAGAGAACATTTTTGGTACTTGTCGTGGTTTAGTCCCAGCCAGCAACTCAGTACCACACAGCTGCTCGCTCACTCCCCCTACCCCAATGGGATGGGGGAGAGAATCGGAGGAGTAAGAGTGAGAAACACTCCTGGGTTGAGATAAGAACAGTTTAATAATTGAAATAAAATAAAGTAAAATAATAATAATAACAATATAATAATAATAGTAATAATAATATACAAAGCAAGTGATGCACAATGCAATTGCTCACCACCCACCGACCGATACCCAGACAGTTCCCGAGCAGCAGTCGCTGCTCCCCGGCCAACCCCCCCCCAGTTTATATACTGAGCATGATGTCATATGGTATGGAATAGCCCTTTGGTCAGTTTGCATCAACTATTCTGGCTGTGCCCCCTCCCAGTTTCTTGTGCGCCTGGCAGAGCATGGGAAGCTGAAAAAGTCCTTGACTAGCATAAGCAGTACTCAGCAACAACTAAAAACATCAGCATGTTATCAACATTCTTCTCCTACTAAATCCAAAACACAGCACTATGCCTGCTGCTAGGAAGAAAATTAACTCTATCCCAGCCGAAACCAGGACAGTACTAACTCCAATGCCATTTTACAGCAGCCATTTGTACTGCTAGGTAATCTGACAGGATATTTTCACTTGGTTTCCTAACTAGCTTCTGCACGTGCTTTAATCTTGTGATCCATGTCATTCAGAGATTACGTCCACCCAGATTCTGTGGAAGTAGTGCCAAAATATGCCCCCTTTTTATGCAATACCAGCTTTCAGAAGTACAGTTCTGCTAACTCAAGCTGTTCTCCCTCCTTCTCATGGGCTACCCCTTGGAAACAAAGGCTAAGTTACTCTTGCACATCTGTAGCACTTTGGGACATCTTTACAATTCCATGACTGTTACTGGGAAAAACGTAGCATGCTGAGCTGCCAGAACTGTAACTCCAGCCCATCCAAGGCATGTGTCCCAGCCACATGCAGCTCACCAGACTGTTTAACAGGAAGCACACAGGTTAGATTTATAACTGTACCTAGTATACAAAACGATCAGTGAACACCCAGAACTAATAATTGAGAACATGCTGTTTTCACAAAAGGCTATTCACCTGGCTAAGACAGTCCAAGTACAGCAATTGTCATCTGTGCCCAGCACCGATGAACCTGAACCAGTTTTCTGTCTACCATCAGGCCAGCACAGAAGATCAAACTGCCTGTAAAGCAGGGCTACCATTTGTGAAAACCTCTGGTCACCACCATGACAATAAATAGTCAATTATAGGAAAACTCTTGCCCTGTACAGTCTCATTTTCTTTATCCTTGATGACCTCATTTTCATTGTTCTGGGTTGGTTTGTGTTTTTTTGTTTGGTTTTTTTTTTTTTTAATTAATCTATTGTCCACTTTGGAAGGTATTTCAAAGAATTAGCTTAAAAGACTAACTTTCAGTTAGAAGATGAGGTTCCCTCTTCAGCTCCCCCAGGCACGTTTCTTTAAGGGCAAAGTCTGCAACAGCTGCTCAAAAGCAATTATGACTTGTATCAAAATTACTGAACAACACTGACTTCAGATTGCATTAAGTGTCCATGCTTAGTGTAGAAGAACAGTAAGACTGTTTACCTGCATGAGATGTGCAGGTGCTAACAGGAGGCCTGTACACTTACAACCTAGTTATATTTACTGTGAGACAGAATCAACATTTAGTTTCTGAAGCCCTTAAAATGTGAGGCAAAGGACTCCCTTCCCATGTACTGCATCTAACTTGCAGAAATCTTGAGTTGACTTTGTAGTGCTTTTAGCAAAATCAATCCAGCTAAGTACAAGGGCCTTCCCACCAAAACAGAATATCTCATTTTGTGAGAATGCAACGATTTGTTCTGCTAGCCCCAGCAGCTTAGGAATTGATTGCTATGTACTGGTGAGAAAGAAGAGCTAACCATTTGCATAGATTCTCTCCTATTGTAATGCAGGCTAATACCACAATTGATGCTGATAGCAGCCAGAAGCAATTGCAATATGTCAAAGGAAGAAAATGCCTGCCAACTCTACAAGTGTGGGAAACAAAATAACTAGCTTGGAGGAGCACATGGAACATCTTTAACCATCTTCTTCTCTAACTATCATAATTGTTTTAGACTCTCAGGAGCGGGTAGCAGCTGGCTAGTATCTGTCTCCTAGTGAGACATTTGAGTAAAAATAAGTCATCAGAAACCAACATAGCAATTACAGTATCTTAGTAAAAGAAAGGCCCAGAAACAGCCATCTGTGGGAATCAAGCCATGTACTCAGTGCAAGCTAGAGTACAGAACCTGTCCTCAGCTACCTTACCTAAACCCATTAAATACAGTATATATGCAAAGCAAAGCCAACTTTCTCTTTAATCACCTGCAATTCTGCTCATGACCTTACTTCCCTCCCAGCTCCCACATGCATAAACACACCTAAACATCCCCAATGCCTGGTGTGAGCACAGGATGGACAAGTGGGTTTGTAATAACCCTTTGACACAAGCCAGACAGTTTTCTGCCAGACCTCTTCCTACCAGCAGCAGCCCCAAGCTGTCTGCCTCACAAGCTGCAGTAGGATTCCTCAACACAGGCTGGTGCACGCAGCAGCTTGGCAATGAGAGATTAATGGTCACAAGGCATCAAAAGCAAGACCAGGGTAAAACCAGGTCTGTCCTTGGGCAGAGAGAGGAGAAACAATTGGCTATGAAATTGACTGCCTGCATGTCAGGACATGTAATTGAATTGTCAGTTACCTTTTTTTAATTAAAAATTATGCAGGAGTCCAGTGTGATGAAGCAACCTCTCTCCTTTAGTGGTCTTTTACCAATCTGGCTCCCAAAGGCTATCCACATTCATGCCAGGAGGCAGTACGCTGATGGGATTTCAAAGAGCAGCTGCACAATTTCATGACCAGCATCACTATCTGTAAATTATGTTAAGAGTAAGCCCAATGCCACAGGCTCTAGCTGACAGCAGCAGGCATTTCTGAACAATCCCACCATTCTGCTAACAACAGCCCACACACATGTGAGGTAGGGAAGACTGATTTGAAAATCACCCACCTGCCTTTTCATTTTCCCCAAGGATCCAGCTCTGTCACTCATCAGCCCTAATAAGATGTCAATGTCACTCACTAGTCCTCACTAGCAGGCAAGGCACGATTATTATTATTAGCTTCTCACCCATGTTTGAAAATTCTCCTGCAAGAGGCAACTCAGGAAAAAAAGACTAAAAAGCCAGGTGATTATTAGGAGATTCAAAGGCTTATGTACCTATATATGTCTTCCCATCCGACACACTTAGTTCTTCAAGCATTGCTGCTTAGTAGTTGTTCTGCCTCTTCAGGTGACCAAGACCAGCAGCCAGACACCACTGACACCCTCAATGCCATCAATTCAGCTACTACCCAACCCACCCAAAGGTACCTGCACTCCATAGCTAGCCATGGCTTGTGTCTGAAAGCATGCCCAGAGGTGGCCTGTCATTTGATGACAGCCCTACAGCTTCAACCAAAGGCCTGGCCATCCCAAAAGGGCTTTGAAACCAGAGACCATACCCCCAACAAGAAATTAATTATTTGCCGAGGCCAAACTCCCACAGATTTAGCTGTCTAACACCACTCTCCAACCATCAGTGGAGGAAAGTGAAAACAACAGGGATGATCCTGTCTACAAATAGAGGAACACATCCCACCATTGCTGGAGGATGCAAATATTTACCAAGCTCCTGGCACAAGCACACCACAGGCTTCATCCTGGCTTCCCTTTCATTGCATCTCCTTAGTCTGGAAACTAATGCCACTGCCACATTGCTTCTGTTTGTTCATTCGTACTTGGTAATGGCTTAATATTGCATAACCCTTCCAGGGCATCACCTGTGTTCACCAAGGCTGCTTAACTCCTTGCTTAACTTCAAGCACACCAGTGCTTGAAACTATGTCTGTTCTTCACAAGGTGAGAATAGCTTCTTTCCAAAAAGCCTAACCTCCACATTGCTCACAATGCCTCATGTGTTTAGTATAGCCCACATCTTCACGCAGAAGAGCATACACCACCTCCTTCAGCTGAGCACCCACTGAGAAGCCACATACCTCTTTTATCCCAGGCCCACAGACTTCCTTGACTAGTGAAATACTAGAAACTATAAGATCACTTCTAAGCAAACATGTGGCATAAAACTACCCAGAGGTGGAAAACATTTTCCTGACTCAACTATAGCAAACCACAACAGGAAAAAAAAAAAAAAAAAAAAAAAAAAAAAAAAAAGGTGTTTCACATGTGGCAATATGTACTCTAGCAGCTCACTTTTTTGATCAAAGAATTTAAACATGTATTTCATTAGTTAAATTCAAACTTTCAGATGAAGTATAATTACCTTATTGGAAAATGGAATGTAACCTTCTACTCAGACCAAGAAATTAACATAGATATTACTTGATGAGCTTGCTTGCTTGCTTTGTTGTCTGACCATAAATTTCTGGTGCTGCTCTGCCTTCAAATACAAGCATCACAGAATAAAAATAATTCAAACCTGCAGCATGGCTGCTGTGCAGAAATTGGTAAGGTACAAATCTTTTCACCTTCAAATCACTTCATAGCTTCAAAAAGCTTAAGGCCTGAACAGACCATTAGGTCACTGTAGATCAAACCTTTAAATTTCACCATTACCTCTGGACTAAACACTGCCTGTATTAGCTGACTAAGTCACTTTCCAGCAAGGTAGCCAGTCTGGATTTCAAGGGGCTCATTGACAGGGCTTTAAACTAGATGTGAAGGGGGAGGGGGAACATATCCGGCTTGCCTGTGACAAGCTGTGGGATGGTACACAATGGTTAAAGGGACAGGGTGCTACTATGAGCCCTCAACCTGTTGCCCAGAGGCATGCTGGAGACACTGCAACACAGTCGAAGTCTTGTGGAGATGAGCTGGTGGATCCTGAGGTAGTAGGAGTCAACAAGGAAACCTCCATGAAACACCTCAAGGGAAACAAGGGATATTCCACTAAGAAGGTGACATGGACAACAGCCCAGATGAAATGCCTCTGCACGAACGCACACAGCATGGGGAACAATCAGGAGGAGCTGGAAGCTACTGTGCTGCTAGAAGGCTATGAACTGATTGCTATAACTGAAACTTGGTGGGACAAATCCCGTGACTGGAATGTGGCTGCTGATAGCTACAGGCTGTTCAGAAGGGACAGGCGAGGAGCGGGGGCAGGGCATTGCCCTCTACATAAAGAAATCAATACAGTGTGAAGAGCTGTCCCTGAAGAATAGCCACGAGCAGGCTGAAAGCTTAAGGGTAAGAATCAGAGACAGAGGCAACAAAGGGTTGGTGTCTACTACAGGCCACCTGATCAAGGGGAGCCTACTGACAAAGCCTTCCTCCAGCCAAAAGGCTTCATGCTTGCAGACTCTTGTCCTACTGAGGGACTTCAACCTCCCCAACATTTGCTGGAAAAGCAACAAGGCAAGCTGTAGACAATCCAGGAGATTACTAGAGTGCATTGAGGATAACTTCCTGTCGTGGTTTAGCCCCAGCCAGCAACTAAGCACCACGCAGCTCACTCCCCCTGCCCCGGTGGGATGGGGGAGAGAATCAGAGGAGTAAGAGTAAGAAAACTCCTGGGTTGAGATAAGAACAGTTTAATAATTGAATTAAAGTAAAATAGTAATGATAATAGTAACAATAAAATAATAATAATAATATACAGAGCAAGTGATGCACAATGCAATTGCTCACCACCTGCCAGCTGACACCCAGACAGTTCCCGAGCAGCAATCGCTGCTTCCCGGCCAACCCCCCCCAGTTTCTATACTGAGCATGACGTCATATGGTATGGAATAGCCCTTTGGTCGGTTTGGATCAACTATTCTGGCTGTGCCCCCTCCCAGTTTCTTGTGCACTTGGCAGAGCACGGGAAGCTGCAAAGTCCTTGACTAGCATAAGCAGTACTTAGCAACAACTAAAACATCAGTGTGTTATCAACATTCTTCTCATTCTAACTCCAAAACACAGCACTATGCCTGCTATTTAGGAAGAAAATTAACTCTATCCCAGCTGAAACCAGGACACTTCCTAAGCCAGGTAATAGACACACCTACCCAAGGGGACGCAACACTGGACCTGATGGTTACCAATGCAAGTGAGCTCATCAGTGACATCAAGACCGGAGGCAGCCTGCGCTGCAGTGATCATACACTGGTGGAGCTCACACTCCTGAGGAATATGGGAAAAGTGAGCAGTATAGTCAGGACCCTGAATTTTAGAAAAGCAAAATTCCAGCTCTTCAGGGAGTTAGTCAGAAAGACCCCCTGGGAAATGGTCCTCAGGGGCAGGGGAACAGAACAGAGCTGGCAGATCTTTAAGGACACCTTCCATAGCGTGCAAGACCTTTCAGTCCCCAGGTATAAGAAATCAGGCAAGGAAGGGAAGAGACCAGCATGGCTGAGTCAAGACAGGAAAAAAAAAGCAACGGATGTCATCTGTCTGGACTTCTGTAAAGCCTTCAACACAGTCCCCCACAACATCCTTCTCTCTAAATTGGGGAGATATGGATTTGATGGGTGGACCGTTCTGTGGATAAAGAATTGGTTGGATGGTCGCATCCAGAGGGTAGTGGTCAACGGCTCGATGTCCAATTGGAGACCGGTGGTGACAAGTGGTGTCCCTCAGGGGTCCGTACTGGGAGAAATGCTGTTTAATATCTTCATCAATGACATAGACAGTGGGATCAGGTGCACCCTCAGCAAGTTTGCAGACAACACCAAGCTGAGTGGTGCAGTTGACACGCCAGAAGGATGAGATGTCATCCAGAGGGACCTGGACAAGCTGGAGAGCTGGGCCTGTGTGAACCTCATGAGGTTCAACAAGGCCAAGTGCAAGGTCCTGCACCTGGGACAGAGCAACCCCCGATATCAATACAGGCTGGGGGATGAAGGGATTGAGAGCAGCCCTGCGGAGAAGGACTTGGGGTACAGGTAGATGAAAAGCTGGACATGAGCCAGTGATGTGCGCTTGCAGCCCAGAAGGCCAACCGAATCCTGGGCTGCATCAAAAGAAGCGTGTCCAGCAGGTCGAGGGAGGTGATTCTGCCCCTCTACTCTGCTCTGGTGAGACCTCACCTGTAGTACTGCGTCCATCTCTGGAGCCCTCAGCACAAGAAGGACATGGACCTATTGGAGCGGGTCCAGAAGAGGGTCACAAAAGTGGTCTGAGGGCTGGAGCACCTCTCCTATGAGGACAGGCTGAGGGAGTTGGGGTTGTTCAGCCTGGAGAAGGGAAGGCTGCAGGGAGACCTTATTGTGGCCTTTCAGTACTTAAAGGGGGCCTATAGGAAAGATGGGAATAATCTTTTTAGCAAGGCCTGTTGTGACAGGACAAGGAGTGATGGTTTTAAACTAAAGGAGGAGAGATTTAGACTGGATATAAGGAAGAAATTTTTTTACAATGAGGGTGGTGAAGCACTGGAACAGGTTGCCCAGAGAGGGAGTGGAGGTCCCATCCCTGGCAACATTGAAGGTCAGGCTGGATGGGGCTCTGAGCAACCTGATCTGGTTAAAGCTGTCCCTGCTCACTGTAGGGGGGTTGGGCTAGATGATCTCTAAAGGTCCCTTCCAACCCAAAGCATTCTATGATTCTATGAAAACAAAACAGTGGAAATCTACCCTTTCCCCTTGATAGTTCCAGAGTGCTGCTCTTCCCATCACTGCTCTTATGAACTGCTGCTTTGTTTTCTCATTGCAGTTGCATGTTTTCAACTTCTACCCATTTGTTATTGCATCTCTCATCCTAGTTTAGTAAACATGCTTTCCATGGAAGCAAATTGATAGTTAACTCAGCCAGTTCAGGGACTTCTGAAAGAGCTCGATAGCATAAATTCCTCAGGTCCTCCCTAAAAGGCATTTGTCTTTTTTAAAATCAGACTGACAATGCTTTGCTGTATTGCCCCAATGCTTTAACACCCCTTTTAAAACACATGTATCAAAATTTCAGGCTTATTTCTCTTAATGGTTTTGCCAGTGCCAATATGCAAGCTAAAAAGCAATGAAATACTAACATACCTATGTCTCATTTGCATGCAGCCATTTCAAGGCCTATTTTGCATTAATGACTCCCCTCCATCCAGCCTGTCTTGCTTTACCAGTCTGTCCTCACTGTAATGCAGCATCCACAAATATCATTCTATTACCTATTTACTTGCAGACTGTAAATAGAAATGCTGAGTTGTGGCTGTTTCTAACAAAAGCCCTCAGCAGATCAGGATTCCTTAATCAATAGCTAGTGTAAGATCAGTTCACTAATTCTTATCCTATCAGCTCTGAACAGCTAACTCTTGCAAACCACAAACTGCTGTGAAGTTGAGTACCTCTTCTCCCCCAAATCTACTACACCTGCACAATTACTTTTTCCAACCCTAGCACTTCTACTTAATAGACACCACATGGCTTATTTGCTAACATATGTTTTCCTTTAAGCCATACTGAGTTACACTAATACATTCCCATCCTGTAATTCTTTATTGAGTGAAACTCATTTCACTTTTGATATATTTTCCCTGGGACTACTGACATGATATCAAGCCTACCAATGAGGCCTAAACTAATATGAGCTCCCAGTCCAGTGATCAATTCCCTTCTGTTTGGCTCTTCACACATGCCACAAAGAGGAGAAACATCACTTACAATCCAAAGGCAAATTTCAGCTAAAAGCAATACTTAAAAAAATCAGATTAAACCTGGAATGGATAAAAGTGCTTTTTTGCTGTAGAAGCTGTAGCACTTTTTGCACAGACCAAAATCCTTCTGACTCTGTCTTGGGTCTTCATTTACCCGTACAGTACAAGTATACATTCTTAGACTATACATATTATATTAGCCCCACTGGCTGGGTGTGCATCCTGAATTCCCAAACAGCCTCTACCCACACAGAGCCTCCAGGGAAGTCATAATCTTCCCCTCTCTGCTAATCCTCTCCTGTCTGTTAATCTTTATTCTGCAAGGAAGGAAAAAGCATCTGATCAGAGGAGATGCCCTCAGGTTAGGGGAGCATGTATTAAGCTCCCATAGGTCAAAGCTACTAGTCAGCAGCTGGTAAAAGAGGCTTACAAAGGTAGCTCTAGATTTCCAGCCCCATCTCTCAGCACTGCTTTAAGCAAAAGGAAATGCAGTATATCAAGCTACAGCTTTAGTTAAATATATAGCTTCTGTTCTTAAAAAGTCTGTAAAAAAGCCTTTAGTGGAGGGTTAACAGTCAGCAACTCTTTATTCTATACACACCATTGTATTGTCTTTTTTTCTCTGTACAAAACAAAACCTATGAATTAGGATCAAGTTTGGATATGTTTGTTTTTGAAAATTTTAAACTTTTTACCACAGAAATAACCTGAACTCAAGCTTTTGAAAACAGCTCTAAGAGCTTCTTTATATGGAAGACTTCGAATTGTGTTTCAGCATCCAGCCTCCCACTACAATACACTCTCAAATATTGTTGCCTCCTCTTTTGTCTGTACTTGCCTTCATTTAACACTTAAAACAGTATCACACCATATCAGTGCTTTAAGTCCCCACAGTGCTGCAAAATGGATGTGAACAGAGTAACACAACACAGGCGAGAACAGACAAGCACTACCTTTTTCTATTTTTAATCCACAATTTTTCTAAATCTTATTTTGAGTCTCTGTGATTACTCAATGTATATAGTTTTGCAAGTGTAGGCTTTGCAAGAGGCCTGGCATCTCACCTGGGGAACAATGGGACTTGTACCTTAGGATGTACTTCACTTTCAAAAATATAACAAAAAAGGAAACAGCGCAGGCTTGGAGCACATTCAAGTGACAAGGCATCTTACAGAGATTGTGGTACTTTAAAAAACTCTCCAGCTGTTCCTCCCCATTTTTAGCCATTACTGTAAAGCAAAAGTACATAACCACAATTATCTGTTTCCACATAATAAACATGCTAATTCAAAGAACAAAAACCTAGTCATATTATTGCCTATAATGCTAGAGGCTATGAGGAGTCACGATGAAATGCCATACCCAGCATGGCTAAACAAGGTAGTAGTAACTATAGAAAGTGACTATTCCCCATTCTTCAGAGCAGAGAATTATAGCTGGTAGTGGATTTTGACCATATGAAACAGTTAAAGAATAGTACACCTTACCATTTCCCTCTAATTTTACAGTTACTGCAGTAACTTGGGACTGTCCATATGTAGTGGAGTCCAGCTAGGCAGAATATGCTGGAGAATGCAGCCTTCATGCTTCCTGGCTTTTTAAAACACTCAGTAAGAACTACTGCAAATCATTACATGATGCTTTAATGGCGCTCAGGTATGTAACCACAGTGCATGTTTTAAAAGCAAAGTCACAGCAACAGTGCAGTGTTTTGTATCCAGAAATGATCAGGTACTCAGATACCATTCCTTGAAGTCCCATATGGGCAAAAATGGAAGCATGTATGTACCCTCAAGCGTAGAAGTTGCAACAATGATTACAGCGTTTGAAAGCCCACAAAAAGATAACCACACCAGGCCTCACCCTGAATTACATGGTAACTGTTAATACCTGTTTTCCTCAATCATTCCCAAAAAACATTCCACACATGCTACGCTATGAAAACATTTTACTAATTACTTGCTTTATAGCATCGTAACAAGCAAAAAGGAAATTAAGACACACTTCTGATTTAGCTCAGAATAAATACACTGGCAACCTGGTTCTCCCTAGAGAATGGGAATTGAGACTGCCATGATAATAGTATTAGAGCAAAGAATTTCTCTTTCCATTTAACAAAAAAAAAGAAACTAAACAAATTTTGCAATAATGAAAGCAAGAAACAGCAAATACTGAATAAATACATGAAAAAGACAGCTGTCTTTTTAATAGCAGTTTATCAGAAGCCACCAAGCTGGTGAGACACATGGTGAGCTAGCTTACTGCATCATTTCAGGCAAACAATGTAATTAAAGTGCACTTGAATCAACTCAGCACAGTTGATAAAATAAGCAGTTCCTTAAATAAAAGCAAGAGTGGAATAGATTGAACACTTTAGAACCTTCCCTCATTAAGTACAAACTCATCTTTCAGACCTCCCCTTATCATGTACAAATACATCAGTGACATCAGTTCTCCCACAAACATAATGAACATACTGAAAAAGATGCAGGTAGCTAACAGCAAGGCTAAAGCTATTCAGCAGCCTACTCTTCATTAAAGCCCCATCATAAAATGCTCCAGATTCAGAAATTCCCCACCCTACAAAACCCCAACACTTAGCAATGTAAGAAACAACATACATAGAGCACTCAGAAACATATTTCTTCTTAGAGTTTTGGAAAAAATGACTAAGTAGCTTACAGTAATGTAAAAAAACGCTAAGAAAATAATGGAAAAAATACTTTTGAAAAATACCTGATTATCCTCTTTCTAAAACAGAAAAAATAACAATATACTGACCAATCCAAGGAAAACTCTACCTAGCCTACACTACAAGCTTATATAAACTTAGAGTAATCTGGCGCAAAGCCAAGGCTCCAATTAACAGGAGGGTCACATTAGTTAAAAGCAGCTGGAGAAAGACCCAAATAAGTTGCTTGAAAAGAAAATATTTAGGTTGTTATGATTTTACAGGTTTTAAACAGGTGAGTGATATGTTGTTATAGTTCAACATATAATAAAGTTACAGGTTTTTTAAGTAGCTGTTAGCATGTGTGAGAGGTTTTTTGATAGTATTAAGCAGTTGATAAAAACTCAGTCTTGTTATAAGAGGAAGAGTTCATTTACAGGTATCTGATTTAGACTAATAATTAGACTGGGGAGGAAGAATATAAGTATGAATATTGTTTTATTAGTATGCAGCACATAAAAGTAGCATGTTCTACTTTGGTAATATTCAACCTTGTTTCTAAGTGTATATATTTTGGATTTTATCTTAGGTGTCTTGAGATTGTTAAGATCTGAAATAAAAAAGGATTCATAGCTGGCAATGAAACTCTAGGCTATTTGAATATATCTTTTTATTTTTCTATTAAATAATTTTTTTTTTAGTGTGACAGGAATACACCTAGTTACTCAGGCAATAAAAACGTTCTGGCAAAACAGCACAGACAGCCTTACTACTAGATTAGCTGTCCAGGTTGGTTTTTTAACATTGTGGTTAAAAAAAAAAAAACCAAACCAAAACTCTCTTCTGGTGTTCTGGTCTTGTTTTTTCTTAAATAAATGGTCATCACTTCAAATTTATGCTGTTGTAATAAAATGAATGTTGTATACTCACTAAGAATCAATCAAGGCTGACTGCCTAATTTTTGGTCTAATGTTCTTAGTCTGGTAATTTTTTTTTACTTTGCTTTTGGGTTATCTTTTGCAATGGATAACAAAGTTTGAGTAGTAACTACTATAAAGAATAAAAACATCATTTCATAGAGAAGTCATTGATCATGTGTAAAACAAAGTCTCTAAGCTTTAAAAAAAATTGGAGAGGGATTTGCATGGGTGTTGTCTCCCACATTGTTTTCAGATTTCTTCATAGAAGTCCTTTTTACTAGATAAATGCAATTCAGTGTACTAAGCTTTACTGAAAAAATTGTAAAACCATCAAGACCTCATGAATGCCAAGTTCAGTCCCAAACTATACTTAAAAGCATATTATATATTGTTTTGAATCAGTCTGCAAAGCCCAGTGGCTTTAATTTGTTCTTCCATGCATGCTACAGTTGAACACTGGGAATGTGCTGGTAGTCCTCCACAAGAGCTAAGGCCTCTACATTAGTTATGTGAGCTTAGCTCTATCTAGTGGGAAGCTGCTGGTTTTGGCTCTGCATTAAGGCAGGCCCCGGCTGAAGTGGGAAGGATACCCAGGCCAGCAGTGGGGTGTGGGTTCAGAGGGGTTAGCACTGCCCTGTCCACATGTTCTATTAGCTGATCACTGGTTATCTGTTTTGGAGGCTAGAGTTGGACACTTGGGTTTCTTCTCTCAGAAATCCTTCATTAGATCTGTTTATTGCTTTCCAGAAGTCACTCCTGGCCCACAGGGAGAAAAGATACTCCACAAAGCAGCTGTGAAAACACCCTGTCATGGTTTTTTAGAACTGCCTTCTCCCTTAAGTAGCAGATTGAAGCAGCAAATGCCCTAAATTGGGATGTATATCAATGGCATACATAGCACACCTCCATCTGCAAAGGGCATGCTCCCAAGAGAAGAGCTGTGTGCAGCATTCAGTGTGACTTGCTCTTCAACATTTAAAAAAAACCTCTGTAAGACAAGTAAGAAGAAAACCAACAAGCTCCAGACTAATCGTGACCATGTCCACATTTCTCTTGAAAGGAGAGAAAATTCTCACCCAGTACTGCTTTGAACAAGTTACAAGTAATTTCACTTGAAAATACATGGTCAAAATACTCCTCAGCCTTGAGAAGGAACACCATTTATATCACCATTTTGCTCTTCCTTTTCTGATGCTGTTGGACTAAGATGTGCACGAATACTTGCATAGTGAAGAATAACATTATAATTGGGTCTAAACTCACTTGACAGTTTCTTACTGAGTAGTAGTGGCAAGGCACCTTGAAACAAGACACTCTATGAATCTAGACAAGTGTAGTAAGTATAGCAACTGTACATGCTTTCTATATTCTTTCCTGTACTAAAGAATTTGATTTGATAGCAAATACTTGCTGCTGTAAAATTATTTGAAAGAGCAGTGATGTGCTGTCACCCTGAGCTTGACATCCTGAAACCTTGTGAATTCCTTTCCTCAGGGATGTTTGCCTTGTCATAAAACTTGGTTTTGTTTCTGTAAGCAGTTAAAGAATTGAAAAGTATGAAGTTGCTTGGATGCAAGGTATGCAGCTAGATAGGCGATTGAGCGAATGGAGCTTCCAACAGAATGGAGATAACAAAGCATAAAAGCCTTCTGAAGACTCAAATGTTTATCATGTTTTTTAAACATCAACAGCAGAAATGGAAAGAGTAGCTAAATCTATTAAAATTCTGTGAATGCCAATATCACTAAATGTTTCACTTAAAAAAAAAAAAGTTACATATTTACTAATAGCAAATACATTTTCAGGCTGCTATCTTTCCTATGTCAGTTCCAGTACTAGGCAAATCCTTGTTGTTTGTTTTTGTTTGGGAAACAGTGCCTTCCTCCACAACTGTTGCTTTCATATTTAGATGGTTCTGAAATTGTTTTTTCTCCCAGATTGGAACAGTGAAATGAGTGAAATCTTGGCAATTAATATTTTGTTGCAATAGGGCTAAATTTTGCTTAATGCAAAACCATGAATTCATCTCCTTGTAGGATTCAACAAATAAGAGCTTGTACATCCAACTTAAGCCCAAATCCCTATATAACGTAAGTTTCACAGGTCACTGAAGTATTGCAGGGCAAAAGAGAATATAAACAAAGTCAAAATATAAGTGATTATTTCTGGATAAATCAGGCAAACAATGAACCTGCTCTAAAGAAATGAGACAGGATGTCTGATCCTCTGTAAAACAGCTGTTAACCAAGGTTCCACTGCAAATCTCACGCTGTAATGGTAAGACTAGTTAAGGGAGTGAATTTACCACATCACTTGAAGTTTCTATTTTAATCATGAAGTAAGTCCCTGCACTTCAATGAACTGATCAAAAAGCTGATCATGATTTTTAATTGTATGGGTTTTTTTCTGCTGATACGAGATTACTACTTGAGTAATTACTAATTAGATACTGTGTATCTAACTGTCTTACCCTGTCTACATAAATGTTTTGACACTTGTTTAAAGTAATTGTGAGAGTTGAGAAGAAAAAAGGTTATCTGGAAATAAAAGAAACTATCCAATGAATAGCCAAAGCCAGCTCTGAGTTCTGTCACTGTTGACTTGGAAAATGCAGTACAGCAAAGATGCGTACAGTGCACTCAGGACTTGCTCGTGGTCAGCTTGGCTTTTACTGCCATCTACTGAAATACCAGCATCTCTCCTGTAACCAATAAATTATTTACATCTGCTGTGTTAGAGGGTAATGCAGGAGGCTATTTAGTAAGACAGATGACCCTTGTGGGTATTGGAGGTGAATGTCCAGAGTGCCAGACACCAACCATAGTAGACAGAGACCCTTATACTGGACTACATCAACCCACACTGAAGGACAACAGCCACTCAACCTCTATCTGTAATAAGGATCTGGAAAGTCTTCCACCTCTGCTCTTTTACAGTAAACTTGTTAAGAGGTGGGCAGCTCCTTCCTGCTCCCACAGCTGCTCTGTCACCACTCCCCCTCCCAGAGAAACTAAAGAATGCTACCAACTGGGAGCCATCATAACTTACTTGGCCAGCTGTTTTGGGACTCAGAAATTATCACCTGCCAGGTTGACAGAAGTCCATCCTATTTATGGATGAACCACCCTTCACTAGGCTCTTGGCTTTGCTAAAAATCTAACAGCACTACAAATCTAAATGCATAAAAATGTTTAAAAAAAAAAAAAAAGGGCAAAACAAAAATCAAGGCATTACGGTTGTGGATTAAGCTAAAACCTTTGACTTGAGAAGACATCAACATCTTCCAGATTTTAAGACAAAAAGACTAGGATGAACATGGACTGAAAACTCAGTAGTAGTATTACTACTTGACTGAAATGAAAAAGGAGCTAAGGTAATTCACATCAAAGCTGGAATTACAACCTGAACGAAATCACCTCAAACTAAAACATAACCTCTGGACAGGAACAGCTATTGATGAAACTCTCCATTACCAGAAGAGCTCTCTGTGAAAACCTCTCCAGCAAATCACACAGTAAGACTCTGGCAGACCATAAGGATGGGTAAAGAGTGCACAACTCCAGACTGATAAACAGCAGAAGGACCACTTTGACACTTTGTTGCTGTGCATAAGCATTACAAGTTAGTCCTGCTTATCACGACACCTTTACCTAGTGGTCGTATCTCATTATGTAAGTAAGCTGCACAGTATTCTCCAGCCACTTGTTGCAGAAGGTGATTAATCTTTTGTAGAGCAGAATCCCTACCTGTCAGAGTGTCATTACACCTGCAGTTCCAAAAAAACCCACTATGGATACTTTTGTAAAATTACTAATTCATGCTCACCTAGAAAATGAAACAAAGAGCATGCTTGGCTTACCTTACTTGGCATGTGCTATGTTCTCATCACTCACCGTATCATTGCAACAAACTCTCTTGGGAACACTGGTCTTTACCCCATCTCTCAGCACAGATAACCCTGTGCCCTGCTGCACCAATGCAGGAGAAGGGTCAGTATTTCCTTCAGTTAAGATTTCAGACTTGCGTTTTATAAGCAGAGAAGGAAAACAAAATGGTTTTCATTTAGCCTTTTCAGGGGCTGAAACTGACAATTCAAAAAATTCAACTTATTTCAAGTTACTGCTTAAGAAAAAAAACCCAGGTCCCTGAAACACTTAAACCAAATGGCTCATTCCAGCCTTTATTAGAATAATTACAACTAAAAGAAACATGGCACTTATTTTCACAGCAGGACAAGCATCACAGGAAGTACTGGGCTACAAAGCTATGGCAATACAGTGGGGAAAAAAAAATTAAATAAACCAAAACTAAAGCTTGCTGCAGTCATTACAGCTTCTTCTATGTGGAAACCACAGCTTTCAGCACAGCAGAGTACAATGCAGAGGCAGCAACAGCATTACTCTATGCTCAGAGAGCTGCGGGACTGTCACATCAAACACGGTATCACCTAATTGTGTCCTAAGCCAGAGTGAAAGCAGAAGGTGGGGAAATGAAGGTCGGTTATTCTTTTGATTCACAGTCCTAACTCAGTTCCCTTCTTCCAGCACAGCAGGCAGTTGATTGCCTCCATTCAGATGATAGCTGCATAGTCACTGAGCCATCTGGGCCTCCATTGCCTGTGCTGTCCATTCTGGGGCTGTCTGACTTATCTTCTCCAGCAGGTTGTTAACCTGGAAACACAGTGACTGAATCTGCTTGTCCCAAGTCGGCAAAGCTTCACGAGCTGCACAAAAAAAAAAACCCAAAACAAAGTAAGTCTTAGCAATTCCCTTGCCTCTTCAACTGCAACCTGTTCTTCTGCCACTGCCCTCACCTTGCAGCTACATCATGCTCATTTCTGTATTCAAAAGCTACAATGACTTTGGCTGTCTGTTACAAGCCTAACTCCTGCATTGCAAAGGAGAACTGAACAGAGAACTTGCTGGTGAACCTGTTCCTACAAGGAGACTGATGGAATAAATTCACACTTTCCTGTGGGTAAGAGAATGCACAGTAGGGAGGGTGGGTGAAGTGTAGCAAGGTGGGTGTTGGGCTCTTCTCCCAAGTAGCTAGCAATAGGACAAGAGGAAATGGGCTCAAGCTGCATCAGGGGAGGTTTAGATTGGATATTAGGAAAAACTTCTTCATGGAAAGGGTAGTCAAGCATTGGAACGGGCTGCCCAGAGAAGTGGTGGAGTCACCATCCCTGGAAGTGTTCAAAAAATGGGTAGACGTGGCACTTTGTGACATGGTTTAGTGGGCATGGTGGTGTTGGGTTGACGATTGGAATGATGATCTTAGAGGTCCTTTCCAATCTTAATGATTCCTAGTTTTTACTTTCATTATAAATAATCCAGCCACCAAGGCAGGAAACATGAAATTGCTACTCTATCCTTAATTGGTTTAGTGACGGACTTGGTAACATTAGGTTACTTTTCCAACCTAAACAATTCTATGATTCTATTAAGGCAAACTCTGCCATCGCCTGGCCACAGCAAGATACAGCAAGCTCACTTCAGACAGAAGATAACGAAGGAACTTAATTTCCTTATCCTGTAAGGCAGCAACTCAAAAAGCTCACTCTGAATGGTGCTAAAAAAAAAAAAAAAAAAATTACTGTGGTCGAACTTACTCTCAAAATGAACAATTCCGTCAATCTGATCAATGAATCCATTCATGCGACCCTCAGTTATCATCTGAGAAGCTATTTTTTCTGCCTGAAATAATGAAGAGAGAAAGATGTTAGAAACATCTTCCATTCTGAAAGAAGTTAAAAATGATTAAGACTTAATAGTCCTTACGGGTTTTTCAACTTCTCCACACATTGTGGGGGGGGGAAGAAACCTACAGACAACACTAATTATGAAATTATTAGACATACTATCAGTGGCATCTAACTCCACCATTATTCATTCCACATCATGTACCTTTCCTTCTCGTAAGTTGTGCTAGATATTTAACCTTCCTCATAATATGGAATATTTAATTATTTCCTAATACTGAACTAATTTTCCTAATATTTACCACAGCTGTCTTCTCGTGTCTCTGATGCTTCTTGTTTTTAGAGAAGATGTAGAAAACTGATACCTTAGCTGCAGGGATCTCTAGTAATGCTCCAAGCTCTTCAAAAGTAATGTTGTTGTAAAGTTTGCTTGCAGACAGTAAGTTGTGTTCAATAACAGCTCTGTCCAGGATACTGGAACCTTAGTTAGATCAGAAAAAAAATCCATTACTATAAAAAAGATTGAAATATCTGGTTCATATTGCAGAGCAGATGGAAAACACTTTTTTCCCCAAGGGTTACGTGTGCAGAAGGTCCAGATACATCTGCCTTGCATCAGTGTTATGCTACACAGAAGAAAGTGAACAAAAAGAAATGGATGGCATGTGGTAGATTTTAAGACAGGCAGCTTAAACCCTTTAAATTAGTTTCTAGAATAATCAAGTGGAGCCCTTGGTTTTGCTACAAGACTCAACATCTGATCTGAGGGAGTTTGACCTCCTGTGATCAGTTCCTAGCTTGCCAAATGTTTATTCATTACAGCTCTTAGGGGTACAATTAACCTCTCTCTTACTGTGCTTGTACTGTGGTAAACCCTCATCTAATTTCTCTCTTCTTGATTTAACAATTTAACTCATTTGCCCCTTAACCTCTAATTGAAGATAAGCACACTATTAAATACCAGCTAACCTGCATTCTTTAACTTACACGGACAAACGGTACAGGTTATAAATAAACAACAAATTGACCCAAGGAAAGGACTGCAGCTTATTGTTAGTAAGTACCTTTAACCAGTTTTCACCTCTGTGATTATGCAGTTGTTTATTTGTCCTTAATCAACGAGTATTGTTCACTAGTAAGGTTTTCCTGATTAAGAGGTATTTCATGCTTATGTATTTCTCCACTTCAATATTCTTCTAATTTATAAAATTGACACCAGTGTGTTTAGGATTCCAGTGAAGTCATTACTTCACATTATTTCTCACTGTTCAGACAAGGTTCCAGGAAGAACAGAGCTAATAAGATGTCAGTGAGAACAGAAAACAATTTGGAGACAGTGTGAGGTCCAAGTCATCCCCTCATTATCTGTCATCTTCTTATCAAGTCGGGAAGCAGTTCAAATAAATTTATCATCCACATAGACCATTTATGGCCTACATGCATGTCGTGTTTCTAGGCATCCTCTTTATAAAGGCGCCTTAGAACTGGAGAAGCTAAAAAGGACAGAGACTCAAAGTATGAGGCAAGGTTGGAAATACTGGGAGGTTGACAGTGAAGAGGACTGTACACGGACAGAGAAACAAGATTTTTACAAGTTATCGTCTAGAAAAGTATTTCAAAACTGTGCATGAACACCTAGCATTACGAGGCTTTAAAGAAAGACATACCATCGGCTGTAGTTGCTTTCTGGTGAGGCATTAGCATAGCTGCAAACTCTTGCAGTTGATTTCCACGGATAATTCTGTCGAGATACATTTTCTCCAGGATCCCATAGGCCGCAAGCTGCTGGCATCTCTCATCCTTGAAAAGTGTAGCAAGCATGCGAGAACGCTGTTGTCCTAGGAGAGTCAGGAAGAATCCTCATAAATGATCACCAAAGCATTCAGCACTGAGATGTAAACAACAGAAAGTATCATCTTTTTTTCCTCAACACATGCAATTAACCAACAAAGCTCTACCAAAGAAGGAACACAGTTGTGTTCAGTTCCAAAATACTGTTTGCCACCGACTACCTTTTGCATCTTTAGCCAAGATGCCACCTTATCGCTGGCAAAGACATGGAAGTAATCCAACTCTGAGTTAACAGTACGCCAACAGGTAATTTTGACACCATGTTCACAATTTTGGATCCCTCTCCACAAGTAATGCACAAGCTGACTTGCTTCAGGGGATAATACCTGTGTTGGGTGTTCTATACAAAAATGTAATGTGTATTTTACCTGCTGATGCCAAAATAGTACAATGCAAAGCATGCTTCAATGCCTCCAGTCGCTCAGTTTCATGGACTATGCTCTTATAGGAGAGCTCATTGTATCTTTGAGCAGCCTCAATGAACTTTCTTCTGTAATCAAGAACTCGAGCATAGCAAACCTAGAAAGAAAGTATGTCTCAGAAAAAGAAAACTAACAGGAGTGGCTGCATAATATAGGTGTGTGTTTAATTGCCACACTAGCAAGTGACAGCTCCCATAAATATCGCTCTACTGCATCCTAGGGAAATCTGTGCTTTCAAACGATTAGCTTGACTTGTAAAGCCCTTGCTGAAGTATCATGGAAAGCAATTGAAAGGGCATTCCCAACACTCTTCAGATGTTAAACACTGCAAATGTCTAAACATCAGAAACTAAGTAAATAAAATACTGTACAGCTGATACTGTACTTATGTAAGCTTCCCCTTCACTACTGACATTGACAGCTAGCACTTAGGTAACCATTCATGTTTCAAGAGTTTGCTTTTCCCTTTCAGTGCTGTAGCAGCATCTGATATTTCTTCTCTCTTCCTTTGTGTTTTTCTAACGCTTACAGAAAATATTTACAATTCCAACTGAGTGCCCGCCTTAAAACATAGCATGGATGGAGAAAAAAAAAAGGGAAAACAAACCAAAACCACCACACCCTGAGTTACAGTTCATGGCACACCTGCTTTGTGTTGTTGAATTTTGAACACCACCACACTTGATTGGTACTGTCACACTTAGTTATCGCTGCTCATCCCAGTTACTAAAATGGTTTGAGAAATTAGTGTATGAACTATGCACACAGTAAACCCACAAATAAGCAGAAAGGTCAGCAGTTACTTTGCTACTTGAGATTTAAAGCTACTTTTATGGATGGGACTTACTATTTAACTACTGTTGGGTGGGGAGCTAATGTCCCTAATATTGGACGTGATTTTTTCCCCTCATAGATTTACAGACAAAGGTGGAGGCAATATTCTCAACAATATTTCAGATGTTTTGAAGCCTAAGCTTTATTGTCAATCTATAAACCTGGCATTTAAGGAACTTTTACAGCCTTATCTCCAAATCACAAGGAACCAGCTGTTTAATTATTGCTAAGATGTGGCTCTCAAGCTCCCAAAACCATTTAGAAGCTTTTTGCTTTGTCTCTTTTCTCATTATGAAAGTTTTAGTGGCATTGCATAAAAACATCTCAATGTGGAATCATCTCCCTTTAGAATGAGAAAGCAATAAAGCAAGTTAGACAACCTTATAATGGATTTGCAACTGTTCATTAGTTGATTCATTCTGAAGCAGGGAAGCTCGATTAATATAAGCTTCTGCTTGAACTGGGTCATCATCCTCCAGATACAGCCTGGCAATTTTCAGGTAGGTCTCCAGTTTATAATCTACGTTGTATTGTCTGCAGAGAAACAGAAAAGCAAGTGCTCAGAGCTGCTCCACAACTACGCTTGCTCTTAGCTGTTCTAAACATATATTGCAATTCTTAAGCACTTGGCTACATTTGCTTTACCCTGCTTTCTTCTTCCCTAACACCAAAATTAGTGCTCGCTGTTCAGGGTAAGGAAATTTGAGGTGAATGCCAATATAGAACTGGTTCCTGCAAACGACAGTAGAAATAATGCCGTCTACCAAGACACGAATGTACACTCTAATAATCTGGTTTTAGTGGATTGGAAGTTTGCCATAAGTGGTGAACCACTTGAGTTAAGAAGCGAACTTGTAGTGGAATAAATAGGTGCTAAATAGGCAAAACCTCAGCAATTCCTTCTACATGCATACAGAGAAAGAGGATAGAAAGGATAGCCAGCGAAAAGTAACAGCAAGGGTTCTAGACTTAAAAAAAAACCAAATAAACAAAAAACCAAAACCACCAAAAAAACCACAAAACCACAAACAAACAAAACCCCACAAAAACACTCAACTGTATTTGTTAATATCCAATTTCAAACGCTCTTCATTCTGAACTGTAAAGGTGAACACATGGAAGAACTGCCACCTCTCAAGAACCTTTCAATAACCTTAGAAGCATTTTTGTAAGATACTATCAAAAAAGCTGTTTATCAACAAGACTAATAAATAGTGCAAAACTTCTGGTGCAGTACTTTTACCCACTAAACTGTTTACTGTAATGTACAGTCATCAAGCTATACTTTTGTCATCTGGCAGTAGGTCTGGCCCGAACTACCGAAACTCTGGGAAAATATGCAACCCCAAAATTCTCACTTGCTGGTCTAGTTAAGTACAAAGGGAGCAAGTATATTTAACAACACAGAACTGTGTCTAGCACAGTACTTACTTTTGCCCTGTTTCCAAAGGGATCCCCACCAATACTTGTGCTGCATTTCTCCAGTCTTCTTCTTTCTCATAGATTGATGCAAGATGTTGCCTTATTGAAGCAACCTAAATAATAAAATCAATAGCAAACACTATAAAAGTTGAATGGTTCTGTATTAACTTTCACAGTATTTGTTCTTGTTCATGAATCCCCTCAACCAATACCCCAGCTTCACAGACACAACCACCCACACGCAGGCAACTCTTCCCATGCGAGGACTCCTGCGTGGGACTCCTGGATCAAGCTTTAATACCAAGCTTTTTAAATATGAATGCTGATTTGAAGCATTTCCACTTAAGCTTGTGACAAGATAAAAGGAGTGTATCTTCAGGGAGCGATAAGTAAAGGTTTTAAAAAGATGAAATGAGGTTTTCATGAACTGGAGCACCAAGAATCACAAGCTATTTATTGCAGTTATACTTCATATCATATCTGTGAGATATGAATGAGTTGAACTATGATTAGATCGTAATCCAGAAACTTCTACTTTGTAGAGCAGCTGTCAGCAGGTAAAATATCAGTGCTTACCAGATGGGTTTTATAAGCAGAAGTGTGGTTAAAAAAAAGAAATAATCTGATGTCTTGGATTCAATTTGTGCATAAGCATTATAACATATAGACAAGCATGTTTAGTTAAGACTTAGAGTAAAAGCTGCTTAAAAAGACAAAAGATAAAGAGAAGCAAATACAAATCATTGCAGAGACTGCCTTGCTTTTCTTCTCAAATACTAGATGCTAAAGGCTTTTTATAGAAACACCTTCTGTAAGAACTCTCAGATGATGGTGAATACTCATACAACAAAACCAAGAACTGAATTGAAAAAGAACTGCAGCACATTCAGTAGTTAACTAGAATTGGGATTTCAAGAAAACATTTTTTTTTTCCTGGTAAAATGATTATGGCTAAAATACACACACACAGAGATATTTCTTTTGAAACAAAAGCTATTTGTCAACATGCTTCTCTCTTTACAACACCTGCCTGTCCATTAGTTGGGTAAAATGCAATACAATGAGTACCAGTCTGTCTCTTGACAGTACCTCCAGTAGCTCAAGTATTGTTTCACTGTAAGAAGCCATTTTCTGGTAGCAGAGGAATTACATGCCCAGCATCCTGATGAAGAGACAAAGTCTGTATTCTTCACACGGTCCTAAATATTTTCTGCATTTAGCTCAGGTTTTGCATGTACAGGAAAGCAAAACTGGACTCTAAGTAGGAATATCTGTTTTGAACAACTTTATTAAAGACTTAAAATAGTCAGCAGATAAGGGGGAAAAAAAACCCAAAGCCAAGCCCGCAAACCAAAACCCCCTCGTCATTAATCTCTCACCTGCTCTTCAAATGAAATAACTCTAGGTTGTATCTTTTCCAAGGTGAAGTGGTAAATTTCTTTGGCCGTGCTGTCAGGAAGACTTGGAAGATGGGTACAGAAATCTGTCAGTAGCTGACGCGAGATCACTAGACTGACATTCTCGTTCACCACTGTTTCAGAGACACATGGAAGAAACACACAAGACGGATGCAATGCTTGTCAGTGCCTTCACTGTAAGTGATCATTTGCTTTTATATTAAATTTGAATATTTCAAGTTTTCAAATCTGTATCCAAGTGAAGGGGTTTTTTTTGTTTTTAAATATTGAATTTTTTATTCTCAGAAACAGTTTGTTTACACTAGAGGTCACCAGAGTTCTAACCCCTGACAGATAATAACAAATTTCTCACTTTGATTCATAGTTTAGAGAGATGTTTAATTCTGAATCACTGTTCTCAGTTGCTGAAACATCTTGGACAAAGTAAACCTTTAGGCTAAATTTCACTACGTTTATTCTCATCTTAAAAAAAAAATTACAACAGGTATAATTTATAGAGGTATTCAATAAGCCAAACATCCAATACAACACAAGAAAACCCTAACTGTTTCTTCTGACAGTTTTGCAAACTAACTTGAGACAGGGGAAGAAGGGGGTTGTGTGAAAATACCGCTTGGCATCCAGTACCAATTTTAGCATTCAACAGAGACTACTTTATGTTTTCACCTTCCAATACTGTCACACTGACAGGTTGGAAAGTTATAATAACATTCAAAGCTTACAAGTCCATTCTCCCTTAGCTTCCGAATGTGGTGATGATGGTTCCTGTTCTAGTTGTGTTTGAGTTCCAACAGGACCAAAACATCATGTATTTACATAGCCTCACGTAGAGCTAACAAATAGGCAATCCCACAGACCTCTGGACTTCACTCAATGTGCAACCAATTATACCAGATGCACTTACTTGCTTCTACAAAAGCTTTCAAAGCTTCAAGTTGTTCTACGCCCGACAGCTGAATGGCTTTTTCCAATATTTGACGATATCTGTCCACAGATTAAAAAAAAAAAAATTTAAAAAATCACTCATAGGGGACATTTTTTCACTAACAAGTTCTGTTTCTCTGCTTATTTTCTATGTCAGAGCCCTACTTTTGCTTATATTTTCTATACCTTTGAGGTGGCAATTTTCCAAAGTGTTCATACTTAAATGTCAGGAACATTCACCTGGAACTGGTATCTGGCTCTTTTTAAATCCCAGAACTAGATTCTCAGATAACATAGTTCATCATTTTGTTATCTGTGAATATATGTGCAATTTTGAAGGTTTAAAAAAAAAAAAATCACATCCCTAGCATAGTGCACAGAAAAAGTAATGAAAAATGTATCACTCATGGATTAAGATTAATAAAACTAGTCAGATGTTGAAAATGCCACATTCAATGAGAATGAGTGTTGGGAGTGGGAGGTAAATAGTATGTTATGGCCACTTCACATAAGCACAAGCACAGACCATGATTTTTAAGTGTTTATTCCTGCAAAATTAGCAACTCCAGTTTTCATGCTTCATAAAGCTAATTAAACTTTGCCTGGGCCATAACCTAAGTGTGTGCAATACTGATGAAGTACTACATTCATGTTGAAGCCATATTTTGAGGGGAACATTTCCAAGTCTTCACATGAAACTCCTAAAAGTGAAGCAATTCCTCTAGAAAACAAGCAACTGGACTGGGACTCGAAGAATTTCAGTTGATTGATCGACATCTGAGTGAACCCTCAGGGGAGAGAAAATCTATGTGACACATTGCACTGTGAGTAGCTCAGACCTTGGGGTTTGCCATCCAAAATACCCACCTAATGAAAATAATAGCGCAGTTACGGACATATCTACAGCAGTCGAGGAAAATAAGTTCCCCGACCTATCACTTTCGCGCAGCCGACAGGCAGGCAGCCGAACTCTGAACGAGAGAGCTGCGGCGCAGGGCTAAGGCCCCGCGCGGGAGCCTGCGCTACGACACCACCAGCACAGAGCAAGCCGTCGTTAGAAACGAAAAATAAATAAAAAGTTACAGGATCATGAGGGGAAATCTTTCTTTCTTTTCTTCCTTCTTTTTATTTAAGGAAGCGAGGCCGTTCGACAAGAGCCGCCTCGCCCGCTCAGGGCCCGGCAGCCCCCCACCCCCGCCGGCCGTAACCCCAACAGCCGCTCACCCGCCTCGCCCCGCCACGGGGAGGCCGGCGCCGGCACTCACTTGCCCGCCAGGTCCTTGTGAGAGCCGCTGGAGTTCATCAGCTGCGCCAGGTCCTGCCTCACCGCGGCCGCCATCTTCGCCGACCCGCCGCCGTCCCCCTCGCGCGCCGCAGACTTCCTCCTACCATAGAGCCGCGCCGCCGGCAGGCTAGAGGGGGCTCCGCGCGGCGGCGTCACGTGGCAGGGAGCGTCCGCGCGGGCAGAGCTCGGCCGCAGGGCTAAAGCTCGGGCGGGCACCACGCACACCTCCCCCCGGGGCCGCAGGGCGGCACTTATAGAGATATCTACGTATATAATCGCGCGCGGGTGTGTGCACGCGCGTGTCGGCGGCCTCAGTGTGGGCCAAGGCTGGGTCCTCCTCGAGTGGCGCGCGCGGACCCGGAAGCGGGCGGCCCGGTGCGGGCGGGGCGGGCCCGGAAGCGCGGGGCGGGGCGGCGTGGCGCGCGCGCGGGGCGCTGCGCCGGCGGTTGCCAGGGCGGCGCGGCGCAGTATTATGGGATGCGGCGGGGGAATGGCGCGGGGCGCGTGATTTTGAACAAACACGGCGGCTTCGTTGCGGGCGCTGCCGCCGCCGCGGCCGCCGGGCGCGGTAGCGGAGGGGAGGGGGCTGGCGGGAGCGCGGAGGGCGTGCGGCGACGGCGGCGGCGAGAGGCATCGGTAGCGGCGGCAGCGGCGGAGGAGGAGGAAGAGCGCCCGCCCGCCCGGTGAGTGCGAGGGGCGGGAAAGCGGCGGCAGGAGGACGAAGAAGGGGGTGCGGGCACGGCCCCGTTGGCGGGGAGGGAGCGGCGGAGCCCGGGAGGGAGCGGCGGAGCGCTGACAGCTGCCTCCCGCCGGGAAGGCACAGGCCCGGCCCCGCTGGGCGCGCTCCCCGCGGTGGGGCGGGCTCCCGGGCGGCCCCGTCGACCTCGCCGGGATCGCGGGGACAGCTGTCCCGGTCGCCCCGCCGCCGCGGGACATGCCTGCTTGGCGGGTCTCTTCACTGCTGCTCGCTGAGATCAGCTGCGCCTAAAGGTGCAGCGGAGCGGTGGGGTTAAAACAGACCCGGGGAGCGGCGGGGGGCCTGCGGCGAGGCTTCCTCCTCGGACCGGGGGGTCTGTGCTGGACCCGCCACCGCCCCCTTCCCTGCCGGTCCGGAAGCAGTTGGGGTTTGGTGGCGGGGCAGCTCGGGGTGGGGGACGCCCCGCGGGCGGCGGGGAGGCGAGGCGGGGCGGGGCGGGGCGGCGGGGGCAGGTGTGGCGGGGGCGGGCCGCGGGGGGGCGGCGGTGACGGGGTGAAAATGGCGGATCTTTCGAAATACGGTGGCGGCTGCTGACGGAGCCCGGCGGCTCCCGGCCGCCCCCGCGCCGCCCGCCGATGAGGTGAGGCCCCGGGGGGCGCGCGGGGGTAACGGTCGCGGGGGGCGGCCATTGCCGGCGTCGCGCGATGCCAGCGGTCGCAGCCGCTGGGTCTCGCCTCGCTGGGCCTGGGGCCGGCGGGGCCCGGCTCCTCCGGCCCGCGGGACACCGCGTCGGGCGGTGGAGAGCCCTCGGGGCCGGGCGGTCCCGGGCCCCTGGCTGTGGCGGCGGCGGGACGCCGTGGCGGCTGGCTTAGGCCCGGGGACGCTCTCTTCGCCAAACTTGCTGGCGTGGGCCGCCGGAGGGGACCGGGCTGCCGCTTGAGGACCTGCCGGGGCCGCGCCGGACTTGGTCCGGGGTGAGGACGTCCTGCCTTTGTCTGCGGGGATGCTCGCTCGGGCTCTGCTCTGCAGAGCAGGGTGCGGTGAAAACGGCGTAGGGTGTTTTCCACACTTCCTTAACTCACCCAAGTGCGAGGGCGCACCTGTGCCTTCAGCGTGCTGCTGCACGGCCGTGGACAGCCTCCGAGTTGGAAGTGAATTTAGCTGGACCATCTTTTGGGATAGTCCCAGCTCCTCTCTTCATCGCTCTTGCTCATTACGAGGTATATTTGCGGTTAGAATGTGTTATTAATTATTTGTGGCCTTGACTTTGAAGCACATCGTGTACTAATTATGTAACATTTGGTATGGAGGTTTTGAGTTCTGGAAAGCACTGCGGCATTGAGAGCATGTGAAATTGTCTACTGGAACATAGTGTGAACAGGACGAAAGCTCTCAGACTTAAGATTTCAAGTGAAGAAAGAACAGATATTTAAATGGTCTTTCATTAGGTTCATCCTTCTGAACAGTTGCTTGAAATATATTACAGTTATTGTAGAAAAAACTGAATATAGAAAAATAATTTGGAATATTCCTTGCAATGTTTACGTAAAGCTGGCAATAACAAGCAATGCCTTGTGCATGTGGTTAGCTTATTCACAATAGCTTTTTGGCTTATTGGAGGCAAGAAGAATAGTGGGTTATCAGCTGAGAATATTTCTTTTGTCAGGGGAATCCTTTTGCAAAATAAAATGCATTAGACTTGTCTTTTTTTAATCCCCAAGACATCCAGTTTACATATGCGTCAGCAAGTGGTAACTTGGTTACATGCCTTGTACAGACTTGTATCAACCTACCGAGAGATGTATGGCTTATGGCTCTGTAGGCCAAGCACTCTTAAAGGCTGGCTTGGAGAGTATGTTAGAAAATACAGCCCAGCTAATGGGTTAAAAAGGTACTTTGTGCTTCTTGTAATGTGGTAAGTTTCAAAAGTTTGTTATGCAAGGTTGATTGTTCAGATTAGTATCAAGAACTATCTGCTGTTGTTTGGTTTGCTTATACCTCTGTGATGTCCAGATAGTTTGTAACTGAATGCTCTGAATGTTTCAGCTAGAATTCTCAAAAAGCTTTAACTGGTTTCAGGTTGAGTATATGCTAACCGCAGGTAAATTTGAAGTGTGGTGATGACGGGTGCTGTTGGATTTCAGACTTAGAGACATTGTTATCTCATGCGTTGGGGTATCTTTTACTTTATGTTTTGAAAAGCAGTCAAAGCCCCTTAGATTTTTTTTTTTTCCTTATACTTGTTTGAACAATATTTGGAGGAGGGGGTGGAAGTAAGGTAGACTGAGGGGTGTGTGTTTTGATTTCTGCTTCGGCAACAAACTGTGCTTCCTTATCTGTCACTTGGTCTGCTTGTGCTTCTGTTCCCTTCCTGTGCTATAGAGGTAGTGCTTTCTTACTTAACATGCTGTTAGAACCACATCTTGATGTCCTACGGAATTTGTGTACTACAGTGGTGGGATTCATAACAAGTACCTAGGAGACAAACTCATGGTTGTTTGTGTGGTGTCTTTTCTTTTTTTTTGTTCTTAGCTACAGGAGCTCCCAATAAGAAGTGGAAAATGTTTCTTGAACTCTTCATTCAAGGGTTTGTATTTTGCCAGGCCTTACATTTGAGTAGCTTGGTTTCTTCGGTTGCTTAAAAAAAACAGTAAGCAGCATGTGGCTTTCAGTACAGCCTTTGACTAGGGTTGCTCAGTTGACAACATTAGAAAACATAAAAGTTTTTCTTGCACAAGAAAGAATGAGACTGCCGAAATAATCCCTTGATCAGTGATGGGTGTGCATAGCTACATGATGCGAGAGATTCAGGTTTCTCATGTTCCAGATCCAAGTGTAGATTAGTGGCTCCTTAACTCTTCCAACTTTTGTGTCATTCCCCTTCACAAGCTGTACTTCTGCAATTGAACATGTTGCTATACCCACATGAGGGTTATACCCTTAGTTTTGGGCTCTGCTCTGTCATATGAGTTCCAGGTACATAACAAATCCCCATCTCTACGGTCTGGCTGGGTTTTTTTTTCTTTCTTTGGAGTGACAGCAGTTTCTGCTATGGACTCAAGAAGCCTATCTGAAGAATGTTTTAGAAACTTCTTTAGATCAATCTGTTTTTCCTGTGAAAAGTTTTTCAGGGTCTTTTGTTTGGTGTTTTTATATTATTTTTATCAAAAAGTTCCCAGTGGTCTCAGGTCTGCCTACATAGCTTAATCTGCTTCCTCCCCCCCCCCCCCCCCCCAAATATTTGAATGAAACAGGAGACACAATGTGCAAACAAGTGAAAGCTTTCTGTTTTAAAATCTAGTTAACTGTTAATATTGTCATGTCTGCATAGAGCTTTCCTGACAGCTTTTGTAGTTTCATACTTGCTTTCAATGTTTTTTTTCTAAGTGTTACTCTCCTATTTATTTGGGAGAAGATGTGGCTATGCACTGCTGTAATCCCATGAGCACTTGTTACTGCTTTGCTCATGAGGAGGATGGCTCTGTTCTTCCCTGGCAGCTTCTTCCTCTTCTATGCTTTCCCCTTCTCTCGTGCTTTGTAAGCACTTAAGCAGCTACATGTAGACCACAGGTAAAGACTGATCTGCATTAAAACTAACCTGGCTTTTGTTCTAGGTTGGAGTGAATCTACACAAAATGGCCTGATGTGGTCTAGTGTTCTGCCACCATTGTAAGAGTTGGTTGTACTCTTCCCCTTCCCTCTGTGCAGGGATTATAAATGCCAAGCTGGGAGGTGAGGGAGGTTCCTGGGTTTCTGCAGCTCACTGACCCAGCTGGACTCTTGGCTGTGGTGCAATTCCTTGGTGCTGTTCTGGTGCTCATAGACTTTGAGCTGAGCTATCTCAGCACACTGGCCCACCAGAATTTGCTCACTACTTTGGAGCAGTTTTCTTCCTAGGTTGAACACCAGCGTCAGCAGCATGGAGAAAGCAGGGCTGAGACAGCCCATAGTTTGGTTTGGATGGCTAGCTTTAACCCAGCTTGGTTTCTCCATCTGGGCTGCCCTTGCAGCTACATAAATGTTTGCTAGAACAAGGAGGAGGGAAAGTATATGGAAATTAATAGGCAGATGCCAAAGGAGGACAGGAGAGCTTTAGCAGTAGTGCTGGCTTAATATGCAGAGGTAATTGGAGTATAAGGAAAGTAATGCTGCTGATCATGTGCACAGAGCAGTCAAAGTAGCAAAGGATGCTATTTGAAATAACAGTGCAATGAAGATATTGCTAGGATGTTTTTCACAGTAAATCCTAAAAAAATGTAGCAGGTGCTTGTTTTATTAGTATGTCATTACCAGTTTGTTGACAGGATTTTTTTAGCTGTTGGTTTTCCTTTTAAAATTATAATGAAAGCTTAAATTACCCAGAACTTGCCAAGGGAAGAAGGATCTCCTTATAAGTGGTATGTGGGCAAGTGGTTGGTTTGTTTGGGTTTTTTTCCTCCAGCCATTCTTAAAAAGAGAACAGCTAGCAACTCTATTATAAACATGGCAGCGGTGACATGAGCTTAATCTTTCTTCCCATGGGGGAAAAAAAAACCCAAACCTGAACTGTGTAATATAAAACTCTCATATGCGTATCACTTGATAACTGTTACTTTAAACACATAGGAGTTGCTAATTTGTGTACCTTGCCTGTTCCTCTGATATGCTGCACAGTTGTATGTATGGTGTGTCATGTAGGGAGCATTCACTTAACAGAATGTAGAGTAATGGGAAGGGAATGGTGTGAATTGGTTGAGTGAATTATGGTTGCCTTGGGAACTGTTATTTTGAATTTTGTGACTATAGACAGTTAAATTTGTGGTGAAGAACACCTGATATTTTCTTAGTATTCCTTGTAACCAATGAAAAAAGGCTGGGTACTTGCACTAGTTTTGTATTCAGCATTTGATAAGGAGTAAGGTTGGGTTTTTTTCCTGCTATAGTTTGCCATTGGTATTGTATTTGACAAATCTAGAACCATGATCCTCTGCGAAGCATGCAAACTGCCTCCATATCTTGTCTTCTGTAGAGAATGGGAAAAAGAATGGAAATTATTTTGTCTGTGTTCCACATGCATATTTTGTTACTGTGTTAAAACAATTTGCTTTCACTCTGCTGTTACATATGCAAACATGGTGACTTTGCAGTCTTAGATGATTAATTTTTCCACTTACCTTTGTTAATCATAGCTTTCTAACAGATTAATCTTTTTTTGGTTTCATGACATGTATTTTTTTAAGGCAATCTCTAGCTCAGTAAGCTTAAACAAAAGACTCTCTGTTGGAAAAAATGCAGTGCTGAGTGATTTTGTAATTCTTTTCTTTACAACAGAACAAACCTTTCAATTTTAGAGACAAAATATAGAGTGTCAGAGAGAGTAAGAAAATGGGGCATGCATAAAATGAATGACACTATCTTTTCCCATTATTGAAATGGTAGCAAAATTGAAGGATGGCAATTAATTATGAGAATCATAGTACAGTAAGATGGCCTATGTGCAGTTGTGGTCTTTCATTTGATAATATACCAGCAGTATGGGACGAATCTTGGGTATACATATGCTTCTGTGAAGGCTTTTCTAGCAAATGAGAGAAAACGTGTCCAGTGTCAAGACTTTAAGAACTGCATTTCCTATCTTTTTGTGCCATTGATCTTTGTGAATTTCAGTTGCCTGGAATAGTTGATGTGTGCTTGTATGTACTTGGCAAAAAGGGATGGGAGAACACAGCAAACAAGGAAATAAATTAGCGTGTTCTTTATTTTGTTTTAGGTATAAAATGACCCAATAAAATTATTTGTTTCTCTTCCCCCCCCCCCCCCCTTTGAAATCAACTTAGGCAAACAAGTGACCTTCACTTTCTTAACTGTTGCTTGTTTCTGTTTTGCATAAGTAGGTGTTCTGTGTCACTTGCACTAGTAAACAGTCAAGAACCTGTGGCCACTACGAGCCTTGTGTTTTTATGTAGTGTATTCAATCTTTTCTTGAAATAAGTTTCTTCTGTTTGCTGGGTTAGCGTCCAGAACGTTAAATGAAGAGTGGGTTTTTTCGCTTGCAAGGAATAGTTCTGGTGCCAGTGCTGCGAACTGGCCACAGCAGAGGGAACAACAAGGTTGTAGTCAATTTAGCACCTACAAGGATATTAGCAAAGGTTGTCACTTCTGTTTCCTGTGAAGAAAAAAAAAAAAAAATTGCATATGAGCTATGGATTCTCCCAGGAGAGAAGCAGAAAACACAAAATTTTTACCATTGCTACTGGAATGACTGGGGAAAATAAGAGCTTGTTCTCTCTGTTGAATGGGAAGGTGAGTTTTGGTGTTATGTCAGCAAAAAGACATTGGTTGAATAAAAAGTTTTCACAAGCTTGTTGTCCTGGATTCTTAACAAAAATTCTTAATTACATTGTTATCATGAGTTGTTACATTTGCTTCTGCTTCTAATATTTGTTTATGGCTGCAAAACAAGCTTTGTCCTTGGAAGACAGTTATCTCTTAGTTGTCCAGATAATAAGAACCTACACTACCCTCAATGATGCAGATGCTATAGAATTTTGCTCAAACTCATCTCATAGTCACTTAAAAGTTATGTTGCTGCTGCTCAGTTGGTTTTGATAGACTGTACAGTTTGACACAGAGCTGTTTGAGTGTGTGTCCTGAGCTGGATTCTGGGAGAACTTACTGAGGTGCTGAGACGCCCTCTGATTCAGGTGTGTCCAGCTCATTGTGGGCATGTGGTGCTTTAACACAGTGTAGCAATCGACTACAGCAGCTGAGTCACAGCAGATAAGCCACCAAGGCTACAGGTCAGCTTCAATGTCCCGTCATATATAACAACACTGTTAATCTCCATTCCCCGAAATTATAAATTGACGGTTGGCAAAAGCTTCTTTTGTGTGTACAAAGTTGTCCTAGATGTAGTAAAGAAGGAAACTATGAGCTAGGTGATCTTGCAACATAAAAAAAAAAAGAAAACGACTTTTTCCATGGAGATGCACAATTAGGGCTTTGCACATAATTGTTTCTTCTCTTATTACTTCTGAGAATGAGATGAACCTTCTGGATCCGTTTCAACTCAGACAGTGTAGTGGTGACTTGTCCAACTGGTGGTAGGGTGTGTTTGCTAAGGAAGTCAAATTGGGATGGGTATCCTGTAAGGACAGAAAGGGATCTATTGAGCACCATGGAGGGTGCATGCAAAGAACTCTTCCTTCCAGGTGGCCTTGGTATGCTGTCTGGAATAAAGCATCTCCAGGGACAGAGTAAGATACAGAAAATATCTCTCTGTGTCACTTTCAGGATATTGAAAACAAAGGTTGTAAGAAATGATGTGTGGTCCTAGTCTCTGAAATGCTTCTCTGGGTAATCTTTTTTTTTTCTTTTTTTCCCCAACCCAAAAGCTTAACTGTTGGTTTTCTTATGTACACCTAATGAAACTTATCAGTTTGTATTTCAGAAGCTCTTCAGCCTTTTTTGTTTTGATAAATGTGAGACTTCAGAGGTCTGAGAAGCCTGCATTTGAAGCGGTCCACATGGTTCTGGAGCAGAGATGAAGATTTCACTGAAATTCCCGTTTGTCCTATTGAATTGATCTCTTGACTCAAAATCTTAATGTGGAATTTCATTCCACAAAAGCCAGTCAGTTATTGCACAATCCTGGTTATTTAAATAAGTTTTCCCCAAAAGAAATATGGAGGTGCTTTATCTAGAGATTGAAGTGGGAGGGAGGGGGTAATAGTGTTTTTTTGGCATCTAAACCAAGTCACAGTTTGCCTGCAGGAAAGCTATTTATCAGCTCAGTCCTTCTGCAAGTAAATATATTCTGTACTTGTTAAGTGTTGTCATGTTTAAGGCTGGTAGAGTTGCTGAGATCTGCAGCTAGAAGCATGTCTTCTGGCAAATCACTGCAATATAACTGAGGTATTTTTGCTTTTCTTTCAATGCTCCATTGTACTCAAAAATGAATAAAGTCAACTTAGATTTCTAGGATAATTTTAAAAAGCAGTAGTGGCCATAACAGCTTTCACTGCTGTCCAAATCTTGACAGCACTACCCTAAAAGCACTGCAGTGTATGGTCGTAGATTTTTATCTGGTTTTCATCTCTGCATTCTTCTAACTTTGAAAAGAATCATAGGGAATTAAGTTTGTAGGACAAAATGCTTTTCTATGCTATGTTAGCATATTTTTGGAAATGAAATAGCCCACTGAAATCAGTGTTGTGTGTTTTTTGGTTAGAATGGACTTCATGTATTGTACCTTCTGACTGGACGGCTCTGTTGAAGTATACATGTAATGCACCGCATAATCATTGCACTTCCTGATTTGCAAAGTCACAATAAAATTGGTAGGTTACAGTTCTGTTGTGATGAACCTTTGCTTATAAATACAGCGCTAAAATGCACTTTTGCTGAAATTGCTGGCAGCAAGCCTAATCTTAAAAGGTGCGCAGTATGATAACACCTGTTAAAAGTCTGTGGGGAACTCGGTATCAACCCTATGATGGGAGTTTCCATGCTTCTTGTTTTTAAGAGTTCTTGGTGCGATATCGCTATGTGTTTTGAATTCTTCTGTAGCCCCACATTCAAGAGACGTCTGGAATTCGGAAAGCAAGGCCTTTATTTCAAGCTGTATTTTAAAGACTGATATATGTGTTTCTTGGGTCTAGTGGTAAGTACTCTTCACATTTATTAAGTTAGGGTTTTTTTTCCAGTCAAGCTAAGTTCACTACATATATATTCATTTTAACTTCAGAATCTTAGTGCTTTAATTTTGGCCTCCTGAATATGCAGAAAATAAAATAATTTGAAATTATTTTAGGGGTTATTTCTCTTGGTCTCACCACAAAGTCTGCATTAGAAAATAAGGTTAGAAATGCTTCGTTAAAGGTAAAGGCCCTGGAATCTACAAACACATACTGGATTGTTCATGGCAGTGAACACCTTCAGAATGTGTTTAATGATCACAAGAACACCTGTGCAGTTTTGTTTTTCAGCTTGTGTGCGACTGTATGTTGGGAAATGACTGAAACTGGCATGGAAGCCAAGGGGTGAAGGGAAATGTTCTGATTTTTGGTTTCTGTTTTAGTTTGCTTGAAACTCTGCTTGAAAGTAGAACATTGTTTCCAGTTACAGAAAGCACACTGGACTGCTTTGAAGTGTTCTGCTGCAATGAATGTTATTTCCAGTTCTTTCCTGGAAAGTTGCTGTAAGTAAGGTGTGTGCTACACAAGCAGTGTTTAAGACTTCAAGCTTACCATGATAAAGCGACCTTAACACTCCTCTTTAAGAGAAAAGTAGGGTGTACAGATGTGTATGGAATCTTTCTGTGGTCAACAGCATGCATTTGTTGGTAATCCAAGCATAAATGGCTATCCTAATTACTTCTCTATTTCTGCCTTCTCAGCCTAGACATGCCTGTCATTTGAAAAATATACACATATCAACGTTCTTTTACTTCTACAGAACATTGCACTGGTAGATCTGCAGGCAGCGTTCGCATAATAGTAATGCCCTTGCTCTTCAGTGCACTCTGGAATTTACTTAGCACTGGTGAGGATTAGACCTTTAAAGGGCCCTAAGTAGTTCTCAAGAAGCAGATTTATCATCAGTTTGCTGATCCTGGTCCATCTTCAGAACGACGTGGAAATCTAAGTTTTTGGCTTGCTGTAAGTCACAAATAGCAAATGCTGAAAGTGACTGATAGATACCTATGCAAATTTGAAATGTAGACATGGCTTGAAATGCAGACTAATATTAGTAAAATGGTATGGTTTTACCCTCTTCTTAATGGACATTTAACTAGCATGTGAGAGCTAGGTAACAGCTGTTGAGCCATGCATGGGAAAGTAATTTGACCTTTAAGTGGTTTAGTTTTCTAGATACTAATGATTCTGGGCAAGTGCTTGCAGTTTTTTGGGTTTTTTTTTTTCAGTAATACTACTCAGTACTTCACAATGGCTAGAATGTTCTTCCTTAATAATATTGTTTTGTAATTGATGGTACATTTGGGCAATGTAATGTTGACTTATGGGGATTTTTGTTATGTACTATCTAAGATCTTTTTTAGTTTGATTGTAAAAATTGCTTTTGTACGCAGTGTAATCTAATTTCTGTGGTAGCATGCTGTGATTCCTTGCATGTGAGAATTAATTTTGCTATGAAGAAAACAGCTATAAGTCACAGGATAGCTGAATCTTAAAGTATATTTGCAACAGCACTTGTGGTAAAGGAAGAAGATGCAGTCATATTGCGTGCATTGCTTCTCAAGCTTTGGGTATGATCAACTAAAGATTTTTGTGGTGAAGGCAGTCAATTTCATATCAATATGTTGGTAAAACACGTTTTGAAGACAATAGGACAAATTTCTGGAAACTTAAGTATTTTTTTTTTTTTAATAGCATGTTTACAAAGAACATTTTCTGTTCTTCTGTGGGTTTTTTTGGTTCATTGTGTTTTAACTGTCCTTGTCAATATTTTGTAGTATTATATGTCAATGGTAGCAGCATGGAGAGCTTAGTAACTGTTCCATGGTTTCAATTATTCAAATTGCAAGATGCTTTCCACCCCCCCACCCCCATCCCAAGAGCCGGAAGATTAGGAAGGGGAATGGGAGCAGGTGAATTAATTGCTGCTGCAGTGTTCCCCCTGGATTGTACTTGGATCTCTCTTTTGTGGCAGCTTCCAACTACCTGAGGCCTGGTAATTTTAAACTGCTTAATCTCTAAGTATTAAGACAAAAAAAATTGAATTTTTTTCAGCTCGGCAGCCTTCTGAAGTTTACATATCGCCATTATTGGAGAGGGCAGATAAGCAGAAGCTGAAAACTTTGAAAAGCATTTAAGCACCTAAACTTTGATTGCATGTGGCTGACAGCATCTCGTACTTCTTGGATAAATCATCAAGAATCCATTCTGTATTTCCCCTACTTCTTCCTGCTCTTGCCTTTGTTCTAATGAATGGATTTAGGAATTAAATAAATTATGTTTTTAAACCTTTACTAGTTAAGAGAAATGTGCTGATTTTACGAATATAACTTCATATGAATATTGTGGGATTTTTGAGTTTTAAAATCCTCAAATCTGAGCTGTAGCCTGCTGACAGTCCCCTGCTCCACCTTTATTTGAAAGAGAAGTGACTGTGTTGTCACATTTTTGTCTTGGCAAAGGAAATGCCAAATGTTACCCCTTTTGTATTGGCTAACTGGTGATACTGTATTCTTTTGGGCTTTTTTTCCCCCATGTTTGCATTTAGAGTCCATTGTACTTGCAGTGAATAATTACTTGCTAGGCTGTCCACTCTTACTCTTCTGCCACTCATCTGACCCTAGTTTCCAGCCTCATACCCCACCACCCAGCTTAGTATATCCCTTGAGAGATACTGCAACTACTGGTGTTCTCCTTTCCCCTTTGCAAATTATTGGGCATATGCCTTCATTCTCAATAACATCATCTTAACTTTATTGAACTTTGGAAAAGGTTTGGCCTTTTGCAGCACCAAGGGTGTGTGGAGGCGCTTCGAAGTCTCTTAATGCAAGGACTCTGATTTTCTACTTTTCGGGAGCTGCAAAACTGTATCCTGTTGCGTCCATCAGGAAGAAAATTGTAGTAACAAATATATGATCATACTTCTATCTTCTTGTGGTTAGTGATGTAGTAACTGGTTTCACATATGCTAGACATGTCCATGTGATTTGTCTCCTGGACAGTCACCCCAGTGGTGACTTCTTGAGGGTGGGGATTTTTTGTGGTGGTTCATTGTTCCTCTTCACAGTTCTTTTTAAGCGTTTTTGCAGTTCCTAGCTCAGGAAGTTGGAAGCATTTGCCTTTGCTGGCTCTTAATAATGCTATGCTTAGGTGCATGTACCTATCCCAGCTTTGAAGAACTACTAGCTGCTGTATCTGGCAAAGATACTTGGTTTTAGTTAGCATTTGCTTAGCATGCAGCAACAGTTTTACTGATCTCAAAAGATTCCCTGCTATCTTAGGGGCTGTGTTGGACTTAATGCATTTATGAAGCTTTTGGTTTTGGGGTGGGGTTTTTTTTTGCACTTTGAGATAGGTGCTCATACAAAAGCTGTTACTGATTTGATTTCCCTATTTTCTTGTGAAAGTGACACTTAAGAATTTAGTTGAAAATGAACATTGCCAATGACTTAAGGCAGGTCTGGCCAATGTTCTTAAACCTGTCAAGTTATACCAGAGTCTTCCCATGGCTGAGTGCCACCAGGCCTGTGCTGGGAGGAGAACAGGAAGGGGACCACTGATGGGGCCACAAATGGTGATGCGTCCCTTGGTCCACTCCTTCATTGTGATGACCTTGCTAACATGCAGCACCATCCTAGGACATCCTGTAAAGTTGGTCTCAGCATCCTTATTTCTAAGTAATCTGAATTTCTGAAGAGTTTTTCTTGCAGTACGTACCTTTGCTGATGATTTTGTAACATATCCTCATGTAAGTGCTGCACTTGAACTGCTCATGGTTGCAGACTGGAAGGTTAGCTATTCTTAGTGAAATGGGGGCATTTCTGGAGATGTAATAATACAACTGTAAAATACAGGCATTTTTATATCTTGCATTTTGTTTACTTGTTTGCAGATCAATGTGCTTTATTGATTCTTTTGTTTTTCCTGTTTAGTATGGCTGCTTTGCATGTTTTATCAACAAAGGTTTTGATGTTGTTGATCTCAACACTTTAACAGTGTTAGTTTCTTAAAGATTCTGCACTGACATACTAGCAACAGAAAAGGAAAAAATAGATCAAAGTTCACAGGTACCTGTCAGACACCATTCTGTATTTTTGCCAACAATTATGTCATTCTTTATCCTCTTCCTTACAAATCCCCTTTACCCTTTGACATATATATATTCTTTGTGAATATCATGTATAGAGATCTATGCTATGGATAAGATGATCAGAGGTGGTTCACTCAAGCTGAGCTTTTGTCCCCATCCTCCTCCTAACAGTACTCAGCATTTTTCACAGTTGTTACTCCAAGACTTTGCTGATGATATGCTTTAGTCCCTGATTTCTTTATATGCATTTGGCTGGTTGGGTGTCCTGAGCTATGCTGGGACAGTCTTTTTCTAAACAAATCTTCATTACATTATTAAAAGTGCAAGAAGAAATTAAAGTTGTGTGGCTATTATTTTGTAGGCTAAAATTACCTATTTAGTAATCTGATCCTGGAATTTTTGTAGAGTTCCCTGGTCTGATAGTGTGCTCATCCACTTCCTTTGTTTAGATTGTTTTTCCTTCAGGTTTTGAGCTAAATAAGTGTAAACACTTACTGATGCATCTTTTTGGGGGGTTGTAGGTACAGCCCTTGCATTATCAAGTGACTCAAAGCATAATTGCTGAAGCAGAGGAAACTTTCAAGTCTTTTTAAATAGTTAAAATAATTCTCTACCCTGTCTTGAAGATCTCAAAGGTGCTAGAATCTTAAAAGAGGTTGGCATGCTTTTACTCTTGGAAATCACTTCAGTAGAGGAGCTGGAAAAATAGAAAGTGTGTGTTTGGTATAAAAGCATTAGAAAAAAATAAACAGTTAAACTGTTGAGAAATCCTGGCTAAATACCTAGAAATAAAATCTGCTGGGACGTTGAAGCTGCCTTTGACAGCAGCCTCTCATATAGCTAGGATGAGATCTTCATTGTTGCATTTCATGTATCTGTTTCAGTCATATCCAATAAGCAATGAAGAAACAAGTGGGTTGTATTGTGGTTCTTTTCTTGCTGCTGTTGGTTACACTAGCCTGAATACATTAATGGAAGCGAACTCTGAAGTGGTGAGACCTAGTAACTAAAATCTTCCAATGTGATGGCCATAAGCTGTTAATCCGGTAACCATGCATAATGTTTCTTTACTTTTAACTTGTTGGTTTCTGATTCCAGACTTGATGTAGTGTATTTCTTTTCCTTCTGCATTCTGACTTGCAAGTGGTTTGTTGAAAGTCAGAATCCTGGCTCTGCATTTTAATATAAATGTCCTTTCAACTAGATAGAGCTATTTAATAACCATTTACTGCTTTGTAAGATAACCAAATGGTAAAAATGAAGCATATAAATAACTGTTGAACCGTATAACTACTTAAATATATGTAAATACTTTATGGTCATAGTGTTAAAAGATACTAGGAATGACCTTTCTTTTAGGGAATAACATGTACAAATGCAAACCAAAAGCAAGTAATTTAACATTATTTGTCATTACTGAATCTTGTGATTTTTCCACTGGCTTAGATGATTCCCTCCTTTTCAAACACGGAGTCAATCATTTGGATTGTGGTTGACCCTTGGAGTCTAACTTCTGGATCCAAGCCCCTTGTGCTTGTCAGTGTAGAACAGAATGATTGGGGTGTGGTGTCCGAAATAGTTCGAAGTTGTAAGATCTAAGACACAAGCCCATGCAGGTTGATGAGGAGACAATAAAGTGACACAGCTCAGGAGAAGAGCTAGTGGCCTTAACATATGCTGAAACAATCTGCTTCTACTATTCCTATTTTTGTGTAATCTTGTATGCAGTTAACCAGTTTGACTTTAAGACAGCAATGCAATACTATTACTAATGTGTCCTTAGGAGTAAGCTGTTTTGTCTAGCGCTAGTTACCAGGGCTGGCATCACTGCAAGCTGTACTGGCATTACTTTGGGAGAAACGCTTTCCAAAGGAGGTATTTCTGGCAGTGACATCAGATAACTTTGTATCTTTAAATGCCTGCCAGTAAGTGAGCTGTGTGTGAGTTTGACCTTTGGTCGTCTGAACAAGTTCTTTCACAGCTCAGGGTTCTTGAGTATCATGGCAGTTTGATATGGCTTATACTCTGGAGGTGAGGGGAATCAGGATGCCACCCTTCACAGTCAGGAAGGCCATGCTCCAGCACAGCCTCCTGAGCTTGGCATGGAAACTAGGTAGATTACAGCGGGGTTTTTTCCCCCATCCTTCTACCTTATGGGCAAAATGCAGCTATTCTGTAGTTAGCTGCTGTGCAAAATAAAACCACAATGACTGTGGAGGAACCAATGTCACCTCAGCATTTGGTCAGTGTTTTTTTAGCGGCAAAGTTCCTTAACTATGAATGTCACTTAGTACAAATAACTCAGTTCTGGTTTTCCTAGCAAGTAGGAAACTGAATTTGCAAGGATCCTGTCTTCTTGAGCTTATAATGAATACTTGAGAGTGTGTACGCATACGCATGCAGTGTGCTCACTCACCAGGTACCCAAGCATGCAAATGGGGCCAGAAAGTGGGGAAAATGCCTTATTAAGCTGTTCTGTTTTCAGCCTGACAGTGATACAGTTTTAGTGCGAATGGTAGATGTGACCATTTCCAGCAATGTCTTTAAGGTTTCTCAAGTGGGAAGTGACTCTGGCTTTGAATCTCACTGTAGGGTTTTTTAAATATAAATTGGTCGCTCTTACTGGTCAGCTTAAAAAACTCTGTTTTCTTTCAGATGAGGTGTTCTTTGTTTTGTGTTACACATTTCAAATGAATCATGAATTTGGGCATTATATTTTCTTGTGAATATTGGGGGGGGGAAATATTGAGCTGTTCTTTTCATGGCCAGCATAGAGGAAGTATCTGTTTGTCTTTGGCTTGGTACTGGGGTAGATGGGCTGTTGATTGAGCTTGTGGGGTAATTAAAGCCCGTCACTAGACAGCTGTTTTTCTGAGATTTCCAAAATGAGGATTTGGCAAAAATGAACCCCTGTTACATCTGGTATGGATAAAAGTCTCTTGAGGCAGGATAACCTGCTAATCAATGTTGACATGTATGAGAAAAGCCATTATCATCTGTTGGATTTTTAAAGCTGTTTACCTCTTGCTTTATATTTCAGTAAGCTTAAATGTCTGTGAACAAGGTGCCTGTATCTTGGGGGGGAAACGCTACTTCGTGTACTGTGTTGTCAAGAGTAGACTGGTAATCCACAGCAAGTCAGTGCCTTGATTTGACTTCAATGGATGATGTTGAAGAGGTTTGATAGAAATTCTTACTGAGAGTAAATTCAGCTTAATGTGTTATGTTTTGATAATTTTTTTTATGATATCTGTCCTGTGCATGCACAATACCTTCAGTCTGATAAAAATTCTGCTACTATATTTTCTTCTTTGGTAATATTATTTATAAAGCTTTGAAAATGTATGTTTTATGGAAGCCAATAACTTTTTAAAATATTATTGCAGTACCCGCTCCAGTCATCACTGCCACAACTGCTAAAATGGAGGTGGTTTCAGCAGAAGTCAACAGCTTGCTCCCTGAGGAAATAATGGACACCGGTATAACTCTGGTGGAAGATGACAGCATTGAGGCAGTTATCGTGTCGTCACCGATGGGAGATTCTATTCCCATGGAAACAGAACTGGAAGAAATAGTGAACATAAGCTCCACCAGCGACTCCTCAGCTACGACTACAGCTGCAGTCACGGCAGAATCAGTTACTGCACCCAGCAATCACTCAGGAGACGTGACAGTGAACATCGCAACCCCAAAATCTGATGTGAACGCAGGAGTAAAGCCTACCTTTCCAAGTGGCCTCCATAAACTTGGTGCTCAGACCCCCGTCACTATATCAGCCAACCAAATTATTCTGAACAAGACTGCCGATATTAAAATAGGCAATCAGAGTATTAAACCGGATGGGCAAAAGCTGATTGTAACAACTTTGGGGAAGTCTGGCCAACCTATTGTTTTAGCATTACCCCACAGCCAGCTCCCGCAGGCACAGAAGGCCACGTCCCAAGCCCAAGGTGGAGACTCCAAGGTACAAGGCCAGCAGATCAAAGTTGTTATTGGCGGTCGGTCAGAAGTGAAACCTGTTGTTGGTGTCTCAGCTTTGACACAAGGAAGTCAGCTGATAAACACTGCGGCCCAGCCTTCTGTTTTGCAGACCCAGCAATTAAAAACAGTACAGGTAAAGTGAGTCATGTTGATGAAACACCTTAAAAACAGTTTTGTTGCTGCAGCTGTTGTCCGTTGCTTTCACTGATGGACACATGGTTGCTTTCAGCCTTTGCATTTATTCCTTATATTAAAAAATACAATGCTGGTCTTAGCCCATGCTTTCATCTGTGGATGCATTTACCATTCTATGCCCTTTACCTTTAGCTACTGTCTAGAAACTTAGTATTTGCCTCAGACAAAATGAGCTATTAAAATTCAGTAAATTGAAAAGAATTTTCCCATTATTTTCATTTTATAAAAATAAATTCTAGATGCTTTCAGGAAGACTGAATTGAACTCTGTATGCCTATTCTTTATTCAAAGTGTACGCTGCTTTACTCCTTTATGGAAGAGTAGCTACTGCCTATTACATTTAGTTTTTTTATTTAAACTCTCTGAAAAAAAAACCTTCCAGCATTTGAAAAAGAACAGAAAGGTATATCTTGTCTGCCTCAAATCTAGTTAAGCTTGTTCATAGATACTGATAGACTAGATGCTATTGTAAGCTGGACACTTCAAGGTCTTGTTCCCAATCTCTGGCATGTATGTTGAGATATTTGAAACCACAGAGAATCCGCTGGGATCTGAAAATGTGTTGAAAAGACTTGCGTTATAACCCAAAGGGTCTGATTTTCATCTGGTATATGGCAGAACTAAATGTGAGTGACTTTGTTCTAGTTGGCAGTGAGGCAGAAATAAGACCTCATGAAAGTGAAGGAAAAAGTAGAACTTGATGCAGGTTATAATGGAAAAATATTTATTTTACAGTTTAAATGAAAGGAGAAATTAAACTCTAAGTATGCTAATAAAAACTAATTTGCTGGACATAAAAAATTACAAACTTTTAAGCATGTTATTAGCTGAATGGTAAGTTCTCCAACTAGTATTTCATGGCAAGCAAATGTGAGCGGCTCTCAAGATGGTTTGTTTTAATGCTGCAGATGATCCTTGCACTGATTTCTGCTTTCTCCTTTTTTGTTGCTACATCATACCTGTGGAAAACATATTTAATAATGGCTGTTTGAAACATACCGATTTTCTTTTTTGTACCTTGCTCATTAATGATATGGTTGTCATTATAGCTTTCAAAAAAGCCTCTGCTCTTGACTCAGCATAGGAATGTTTAAGAGTGGATCTGTTCCTGTTACTTGGCTTCAGTTACTCACTGCCAAGTGACAGATACAGGAGACTGAGGGGAATTACTTAGCTGTGATGTGCTTTTGCTTGCATGAGATGACCTGTGCTGAAATACAATGACTTGTCAATTGACCTTTCCAGTTTGTCATTAGGAATGGTACAGGGTCCTTAATAGAAGGTGTTACAAATGGACTTGCATCCATTTGTAAATCTAGTTAATTGCAGTTTGAGAAAATTTGTTTTGTTGTGGTCTCTTTTTACTGAACCTTTGCTTCCATTTGCAAAACAGATTGAACTGTTAACACCTGGCATTGCTTTTTTCCTATAAGGAGAGGAAGAAGTAGAAATGAAAAGCAAGGTGGCAATGTTCATTTATTTATAAGTACTTCATGCTGCAGGGAAGGTGATTACATTAGCACTTCCCAGACAGTGCTTTTCTAGGTAGGAAATTACTGAAGTATCAGAGGGATATATGAGGCTAGGCGAGAGATTCATAGTCTACCTTATCATGAATGACAGGGGAGCTAACCCATGCCTTGAGTCCCTGGCTTAGAAAATGAAGTCATGCATTTCTCCCATCATCCCGAACAAGCCTCTTAACCTTTCAGTGAGTGGAAAAGGAAGCTGTGAATGCCTCCCAAGGGTCTTGTGTAACTTACCTCTTGTGGCTTTGTGAATCAGGTATTTCAGATGCAAGGCAGCATAGCAGTTCGCCTTGGTGCTGAAAAGTGAATTGGTAAAAGATTAGATGACAAAGAGCTCTCTCCAGTTCTCCTTACATCCTCACTGTCGTAGGGGCTTTGCAGGTCATTAGAGAAACTTAATTACCCTTGCTAATCTAATTGTGACATTGAAATATCAGCAGTTGAGAAAAGGCATAATTGATAGAGTTGAGCAAAATGTTCCTTGGAATCTGGCTCCCTCTTTGATTACAATTTTAGAGGTATGAGGCTGTGAGGTGTAAAATGTGGCAGGACCTTGGGCTTCATCTATATCCAGAGGTTTATTACTGTACCTTGGCAGCTTGTCCTGATTTAGTTGAAACCACTGCCCTGGATGTGTGGACAAAACTACTGGGCAAGTGCACCTGCTTTCAGCCTGTGGCTCCTGCCTGCATACAGGCTTAAAACAACAATGTGCCGGCCGGTGTGCTACTTTAGTCCAAATGCATTAAGCAGAAGTTTGGCCTTGCAGATGAATCTCAACCAGATGTCCAGACCCATCACCATTGCTGTCACTAAGCTAGTCTAACTTGAACTTGCCTTGATGTGGTAACTGGCTCTGCATTCCAGCAGTTAAATCTACATGTCCATAGCATTGTTGCTACCATGGCAGGGCAACTGCTAAGCCGTCATTGTGGCTTCATCTCATCATGGAAAGTGACCTTGTGTACTGCCTAACTCCAGAGCAAACTCCCATTCCTAGCTCAGTTTCTTCATCTTCTCTGAAGTATACTGTTCTCCTCTTCTATTTCTAGAGTCCCTGATTTTTTTCATATTATGCCAAATATAAATTACATAGGGTGTGGCTACATGGACAAGCTCCCATGAGGTCATCTAGGGAGTGGATTTATAGTATGTTAGCTCCTTTGTGGTAGCTGACTATGTGGGTCTTCAATCCAGCAGTAAATGTGAGGTATGCATGTGGTTTTTTCTGTATGAATAGAACACGGTTTGACAGCTGAAAACAAAGTCCGGCCATAGAAACTTGCTAGTTCATCTTTTTTTAATGGAGCATGCTTATGAAGACACAAATTGACCCTTTAAATAAAGATGCTTGCAAATAAATCTCTTCACTTCTGTAGGGGGAAGAAGGTTGGTGTGTGCTTCTAAATTAATAATTTTCTTACAGAAGAGCTTGTTGCCCCAGGAAATATTTTTGCAGTCTAATTCAAAGTAACTTGCAGAGAGCGTGCTTAGTTTCCATAGGCAGAGGAATAATGTTAAGCTTCTTGTGATCAGTACAGCCAATGGCAGAGGGCTCCAGAGAACTTGTGCTTTCTGAAGCATCAAAGGGGCAGTCTGTCATCTTGACTATTTCCTCTGGCTCCTTTGTTCTCTACTGAAATGGGTAGCAAGTTTCCCACTGATGCCTAGAAGGCTCTCACAGGTGGCTGAGGTTATTGGTTCCAGTGGCAAAAACCTCAGAAAGGCTCACTTGGCAGCAAGTAAGGGCAGGAGTGCACTGCCTGCACTTGGAGGCCAAGGGCTGTTCCTCACCTTTAACCAACCATGTTTGAGTTTTGCCATGTTTCCTAAGCCCTGAGGGGATTTACTCCTTTGTTAGACCTCCTTCTTTGTAGACAAACAGTTCATCCAAAAAGCAGAGGGGAAGGATATCCTCTGAGGCAAATACTGCAAGTTGAGTCTGAGGGAAGCATGGCTACTTTCGTTGACCAGCTATTGTTTTGGGATTTTTACATTTTTTGCTGAAATATTTCATGTTAACGGGTAGCTAGTATTTCACACGTATTCATGCAAGTCACTTAAGCACATTTATCGACTGTTACTGGGAAATGACTGCTGCTGTCCAGAGCTGGCTGTTCCTGCTGGATGTTGATCACGTTCTGAGCCAGACTTTGGCCTCGCTTCAGAGAGTAAAAGCAATAGTAGTTGAGTTACAATAATACCTTATGGCAGGGTAAGATTAATTTCAGCAGAACGGAAGTCTCAAGCAGATGAAATGTGGGGAATTTATCAGAAATTAAAATATGTGCAAATTTACAAAAGAATTTATTGATAAAATGCCTGCTTATCTATTAGCTGTGTATGTGCTAAGAGAACTGAATCCTTGAAATGTTAAAATGGCTTTGAGTTAAATTTGTAAACTGGGCTGTGAATGAAGCTTCCTTCTTCAAACAACTTATATTAACTAAAACCTTGAAACGTATCTCCAAAAAGAGCTGGGTTTTTTTTCTTCTGTTTCATTTTAAGCCTTGACTATTGTATGCCACCTATAAAGTGGCTAACATGGCCTGGGTGCAGCATATTTGGGCAAATTACCTTCACCTGCCAGTGGTCTGAGGTGGAGGTTTCCTCTGAGGAACACTTGTAGTGTAACTGTGGAGCAGCACATGGGTTCCTTTAAATGAGGTCTGTTTTCTGGCACTGCCTGGTGTCAGAGCTGCTCATTGCTGGCTTCCCTTGGTTGGGCACAGCTCAGGCACACAGAGGTGGCATTTGCTTTCCTAGAGGCTGGAGGGCTCCAGTGCTGTAGCAGTGGGGAGCTCTGGCTTCCCCAGCCATGCTGTGAGCATGCTGCTGGGAGCTGAAACAGCCTCATGTGTGCTCTTTGTGGGGCAGCTGGGGAATTTGTTACGTGCTAGTGAATACTTCAAATGCTTTGGCGTTACTCTACTGTAAAAGAGGTGTTTTCAGTCAGCAAATTCTATAAATACAGTTTTGTGTAGGAAACCATAACATCCAGCCTTACTCAATTGCTTCATTTAAGCACTCACAACTTTCTCAGGCTGTTAAAAGTAGCTGTCATCTCTGTATCTTTGCATGTCAGTGACATTTCTCCAGTTAACTACTTGAGTAGCGAAGGTGGTTCTGCGCCTTTGAGAGGTGGCTCTCCACATGGATGACAATGTCATGCCTCTGATATTGCTGGAGTTGGTGGCTGGTGCCCATGGGATGTGGCTGGGTGTGTGTGGTGGAGGAGAGGCAGTATGGGCCTGACCTGTGGGGTTGGTAAGTGTAAGGGCATCAGTAATGCCTTCCAGTGTACTCACTAGGATTCAAGGAAGATCCTAGTGATAGTCCGCATCTGCAGGCAGCCTCTGCAGTGACTAGGTTAAAGTAGTCTTTGAGAGAAGTAACCTCTTAATCGAACTATTCACCAGCTGGATGCCAGTGTACAGAAACTGTTTGGACAAATGCATCTGGTAGCTAAATTCTGTCAATGTGGAGAAGGGGAAAAAGTCTTGTTTAAGACTTTTAAGACTATAAAACCCTGCTTATAAAGATTTCAAGTTGAAGTGATCTGTCTCATTGAATTGCATGTACATGTTCCTGGTCCAGCTGTGTTTCAGGAGACAGGATCATGGAAGGAAAAAAAGACCCTCTTGTACCTGGATGTAGCCAACTGATTTGTTCTTGGCTAGTGAGTACCCAAAACTTTCAGGGACTGATGATCCATGTACTTTTTGAGAATTGTTACAGAAGGCTGTTTCCCCATTTGCAGGATAAGAGTGTGCTCCTATGTCAGAGTGGGTCAAGAGATGTTTCAGAGCAGTAGCTGTTATATTTAAATCACTTGAGGAACAAGTTTTGTCCTGGTTGGCTGAAAAAGAAGTAGCTTTTCTTAAAGCTTCAATAATTGAGCTGTGCATTTAATTTTAATGTTTTTTTATGTAGACCAAAGGCATGTAAGAAATAATTTCAGCATTTCAAGATGAGGTATGTTTGCAGGGAGACACCTTACAAAAAAGCTGTAAGGGATTTGGCTATCCTGCTTTGGTGGCTGGTTTTCTGAAGTGGCATGGATGATATCCTAGTTTTCTCAATAGCGAGAAATGGAGGTGAAATGCAAGATAAGCAATTATTCTTCAAATTATGTGTGCACATATTGTCCTTTTTCTAATGTACTTAACAATACAATAATTTAGATCCAAAATGCTTAAGTTACTGTAGATCTCTTTTTCCTCTATCTTTCAGATTGCGAAGAAGACCCGAACCCCAACTTCTGGCCCAGTGATCACTAAGCTGATCTTTGCAAAACCAATCAATAGCAAAGCTGTAACAGGGCAGACCACTCAAGTGTCACCAGTCATTGCAGGTTGTACTACTTTGACTTGTTTTGCTTTACCATTTTTTAAAGGCTGTTCAAAGAGATGGTGATTGTAGAAATTTTTCTGTCTCGATTATTTTACTATAGTTTCTGTTGAAGAACCTCAAGGGGGAAAAAAAAATCACAGACAATTTTGTGAGTAGAAGCAGATAAATGCAGATACCTTTACACTTTGCTTGTTTAGAATTATCTTTGTGATTGTAGAATTTGAGCATTTTGCTTTTACTGTAAGATGCTTTTACTTTCTGGATTTTGGGGAGGAGAAAAAAATGCCTCACAGCCAGAGAAAAGGCTACTCGATAAACACAAAGTATTTGTGAATACATTATATAAATACATGGAGGAAAAGGAGACACATGCTCTTGTATTACTTTAATCTGCTTATAGTTGGACTTAAATGTAATACATGCATATAACAGGAAAAGTGTTTTGAGTGGGGAAAAAAAAGCGAATAAAGCTGTGTTGTTTCTGTTAAGTTGCTCACTTCAAAATAAGCATTGCAGAAGAGTCTAAGAAAGTAATTAAGGCAAATAAGAAATGGTTTGTCTCTTTGGAAAACAAATCTGTGTTTGTGTCCTTTAAAAAAAAAAAAAAACCAACAAAACTAAAAAACCCACAGTGTAATAATTTGTTTATTAAGGCAGTGGGACTGATGTGTCCCTTGCTGAATGCATCATTGCGTGTATGCAAGTAACATCTGAGACACATAAATTATCTCAAAAGGACAAATATAGGAAGCCAGAGTCGTCTTCAGAGCTTTGAAGAATGTCTTCAACTGCTTCCAGATTGACCAACCCAAGTAGGCCTACAATCTTTTCCACATATTTAAATGCATTTGTTAAGCCTTTACAAAACTGGGACTTTGGCTGGTTTTAAAAAGAATGCAACTGTCTCCTGTATTCAAAACTTTGATAGTACAAGTGAATGGCACATAACTGAAACATAATCTTTTCCTTGAGTTGTCAGGCTGCCTGCACCCTGAAGCCTGACTCATGTTTCAGGTGAAAGAGGGATTTCCCATCCCACTCCTCAATCTTTTTCCCTTTCTCAAAAAATTCCCTACCAAATGTACAGACCTATGAATAAGAAGATTACTTCACTATGTTTACCAATATTTGAATTAAGTGGTTTATGTGTTTTTTAAAAAAAGCAAACAACAAACAAAACAACACAGAAACATTAAAAACCCCAAAACGAGCTGCTTGGACCTGCATTACATTTTCATCTGGCAGTCATGAAAACTGGTAAACAGTAAGGAATGACAACAAAAATAATACTAACAAGAGCATGTTTTTAAGTTTGCTGCCTCCAGAGTGAAGGGAAATGTCCAAATCAAAACATGCCTACATAATATTGACAAGCAGATATGTTACAAAATAAACTCCCAGCTTTTAAATCAATGTGTTGGAAAATCAAGAGTACCTGTCCCTGAGCCTGTGAGGGAAGCATCGCTGGGAGGTGAAGATGCTTCTCTAATTGACAGGGAAATCTTTTTAAACATTTGCCTTTCTTCTCACTATCCCTAACAGGCAGCACAGCTTGCGAGTTTTGAGAGGCTGGCATCATTTTGGGGAAGGTGTAACATTTGTGTTGTGTTTTGATTTCATATGCATGTTTTTGTGAATCTAATAAATATTTTTAATTGCCTGGGAATTTCTGCAAACTGAGGTGGAAGTTGTAAATTTTAAAGACTTGTCAATATAAGCAGCCAGATTCTGTTTAGGAGGCTGATGCCAAGGAGTGCAGAGGGGATATAGTGAGAAAGGGAAGGCTGTCACCAGGAAAACACAAACTCAAAGCACTGAATACTGTAGATGGTAAAATTCCCAGACTGACATTTTTCAGGTTGCATGTAGCTTTAGCAGCTGCTGGTAACTGTCTGCACTGTTACTTAGGCTGCACAAAAGGTTGTTTTAGAGTACACAGACCTCAGAAAAGGCAGCTTTCCAAGAGGATGATGCTTTTTCCTGTTAGTTCCAGTTGACTTAATTGTCATGCCACTGGTTGGTTTTGGATGCAAAAATTTGTGCTGGGGTGTGTGTGTTTGTTATTTTGATAAATGTAGTACAAGAGATTGGGTGACAGAGAAGCTATGACAGAAATGAGTCTGAGCCAAAGTGCATCGGAGGAAAGCTCAGTGGTCAAGCGCTCTTTGGAAAGAAACTTAGAAGTATGGGGAAAAAAAACCAAACAAACCCCAAACCTATTTTCCACTCTGGGAGTTTTGCAATATTCCTAAGACTGATTTCATGATTTGGAGATGCTGGTTTTGATGTCTAACCTTTTTGCCGTTGTAAAAGCAGATAGTTTGTAAAGTTACACCACCACCCATATTTTTATGGAGTGTCCTATATTCTGTTAGGCAGTGAAAAAAACCTTAGAGTTCAGCATAGACAGACCAAACAGCTTTTTCTTGGTCACCATAACACAGCTCGTTTCTGATGGCTGAGGTTTTAAAAGGGAAGTAGCCCCCCACAGATGCTTAGTTTCTCTATACATTGGCAGCAGCCCAGGGAGTTCCTAGGAAACTGCCATCTGGCTGGGTGTTTGTGCACAGTGCAGGTGTATTGGAGGGCTTTGTGCCTCAGGATGCTGTTCTGGCTTTAAAGACTTTTCAGCTGAATGTCATGGAAGGCTCAACATATGTTTCGGCTTTTTCAAGCCTAAATGAACTGTCTTTTTATTTGCAATAATGCCACTTATTTTCTTCTTTGTTGCTAAATCTAACTTAAAGTATGCCAATGTTCTTCCTACCAGGTAATACACTCTCAGAAGTAGGGATCAATTGCATGATATGCAGAGAAAACTTTGCTTTAAAAGTTAATGTAAACAGGGATAACTTGAGCTGATGGTATCTTCATTGTTTATAGGTAGGGTTCTTTCACAGTCTGCTCCAGGAACACCACCAAAGACAATAACAATCTCTGAGAGCGGAGTCATTGGATCATCTTTGAGTACAACAACACAACAGACACCGAATAAAATAGCTATCTCACCACTCAAATCTCCTAATAAGGTAAGGACCTGATTCCGGATGCAGCCTTCTATCCCTCCTGCACAGTGGTCTGAATGGAGCTCTCTGTGTCTTTGCTACAAGCTGTTTATGATCCCACCACTCCAGGGTCTCCATTGCACATCATGATGCTCTGCGGTGATGGCCTAAGCTAGATTTTTTTGCAATCGGCTCCCTTACTCTGGTTTTAAGTAAATATGCATTACTGCATTAGTTTCCCATTCCTGCTATTTCTTGCCATTCCCTAAGCATCTATTCTGAGAGCAGTGGTTCTCTTAGCCAAGTGCTCAAACAGTATTTTTTTTTTTTTTAATGCCTCCATAAAATATCAACAGGCTGTTTAAGAGGAGACTTCAACGGTGTTAACTGGTCAGCACTTATTAACCATTGCCTGCTACTGCATAGATTATTTAGTCTTCCCTAATCATGTCTGAAGTAAATGAGATTTGCAATGGTCCTTGACAAATACAGAGCTAGAGATTGGCACAGGTGGGCGACAGATAGAAAAGGTAACTTATCCATCATAAGCTGCGTTACAGATGAGTGATGCTTGTATTTTAGACTTGATAAAATTGTCTTGAGAAGAGGAATATTGCTGGAGAAAGGAAGAGTCAGGGGGGCAAGATGCATAGTGCATGCAAGCTAAATAGCGTAAGAGTAAAGAATTCTCTTAGTTTGGCAGTGCTTTACCTATGTAATGTTATACAAATGGAGTGAAGGACTTGTGTTTGAGAATTATTAGTGAGGGAAGCAACATGAGGAAGAAGTAAAAAAAATACAAATCTAGAATCAAAATTAACAAGGGGGGGAAGACTCCTTACATCTTGAATTTACTGTAGATAAGTAATTTTAAGTATCTTTTAAAAGCAAATGGTTTAAAAAATTGGGAGTTTTCTTAAAACATAAAGGAGGAAGTGTAGAACAAAAAGTAGAAAACCAACCTTAGAAGGGGTGTGGCTATATAGTATAGAGCATTCAAACTGCGCTCTACAGAAATGAGGTCAGAAGACTGGATCTCTACAGGAATCTGGAAAGTAGATTTGAAAATACTGATGTTCTTATACTTTGGCTGAATCAGTAGTGTAAGGTGAGATCCAACCCCCACCTCCCCCAGCTCTCCTTTGAAATTTCCATTTATGATGAAATAGTCATGGTACCTATTATAAAGCTGTTATTCAGAAATACATCCAGACAATGCTCAGGCTTCAGTGGGCTAATTTCCTTAAGTAAACAAACAAAAAACCACCAAACTGAAAACCAGAAGCAGTGCTAGCTTTCTGCAGGGGCCTTTTGGTGCTGGAAGCCAGCAATGCCTTGAAGTTTCTAACATGTGTATGTGCTGCTGTCGCACAGTCGGACCCATGTGAGTTCTGATTAAATACAGCACCCTTGTTCACAGAAAGAACTCTTTGTACTGGTAGAGAACTGTACTTTCATGAGGAGGGAAATATATATGTACAGGGTCTTGTATCCTGCACAGAGATTTAAATTGCTTCTTTGTTTTGCCAAGCAGCTAACAGTGGTGTCAGTGGCATCCCAGCCTCCCAACTCCCCCCAGAAGACGGTGGGCGTCCCACTGAATGTAGCGTTAGGACAGCAGATCCTCACAGTGCAGCAGTCAGCACCTTCCTCCCCTGGGAAGGCTATAGTCAACCACACAACCGCCCAGGTACAGACTGACTTTCCTTTGTCTTCTAGCGTGTCTCTGTCTCATCGCTTGCGGGAAACTGGAGCGTTGAACCGCAAATTGGCAGTGGTCAGTCCCACGGTGTTCTTCTTCTAATGGTGTTTGCTTAAGAATTGGCAAAAGCATTGCCCTGAAGAGCAGGCACTTCTTCAGTTGAGGGGTGCCAATCACTGCAAGCCTGTAGAAGGGCATGCTGTTAGAAAGCAGCTTTCCAACCTGGAAAGCTCCACTTCGTACAAGTTCTCATCTCTGTATACTGAATTTCCTAAGTCATCTGAAAGGCTCCCTGTGACAGGAGGGAGAGTTCTGTGGGCGGTTCTAGCTCTTCTACCAGTGTTTCTATGCCACTGACTATGGCTGCTTTCCAGGTGTTTCTAAGGCTCACAACCATGGAGTTCACATTCTTGTGGTAGAGGTCTGCATAAGCAAGACACGTTGGTCTGAGACCTACGGAATTAGAAATTACTAATTTCCTGTGTCTCGTTTCTAGAAAAATATCAGGGGTTTCCATAACAGCTTTGATAAATTGATTTGCATTAATGAATGACAAGACAAAACTGACCTTTCTAGCAAACTACAGTTCTTACTTTTTTCCTCTCTTGTAATCTTAGGTGAATCTTTTTCTATCTTAATGTCTGTATTCCTGTTTTGGTAAACATGAAGGGATGTGTATGAGTGTAAATAACTGGAGTGGATATAGTAGGGAGTGGACACAGTTGCATGTACAGCACAAGACCAGAGACTCAGACAGATTTTGCCAGTCTTGTCTTACTGATACAGGTGATAATTGGAATGCTGATATGGGGATGTGGACACGAGCATGATTTGAAATTTGTTTTTCCAGAGTAAAACTGGTAAAATTGTCTTTTTGAAACAGTTGTTAAAAGGTTAAGTCACTCTAATGCAAGCACCCTAAGTGACAAAACAGAGATGGCTGTGTGGCATACATACTGAGTTCTCGGTCAAAGCTATCTGACACAACACAAGGGTTTCACCTGTTGTCACTGGGCTCAAGAACATGCCTTTAGAAGAACTGTCACTTGAATTTTACAATTTTCCCAGTTGTCCTTGGATGGCAGCCACTAATTTGTGTGCTAAAGGGAACTTTGCCCATGCTGCTCTCCCTGTGATAACACTTAGGCTATGACTGTGCTTGCAGATAGTGCTTATTTTGAATTGCTCTGGGTTGTTGAGGTTTCAGTATATTAAAAAAAAAATATATCCCAAGGAAACACCTTCTTTTAAAAGACCGGGCTTATATTTCCAGTGAAATATGTGCAGATTGAGATTTCATTCATGTGGTTGCTGAAAGCTGAGAGCTGGGAAAATGTTCTAAGTCACATCATACTATCAACTAAACTTAATACTAAAACTTAATGCCAAAGACAATGATACATTTAATATCAATATTAAAAGATACTGAGAGTAAAAAGCTGAGCTCCAAAAGAAGTTAGATGGAAGGAGAAAAAGGAGGAATAAATGGAAGTTTGAGGTTGTCAGCAAGGCTGGAAAAAGAGGCTGTTATCAAACCGGTAGACTTATGAATGTGTATAAATAAAATAAACACTTGCTTGTTACCAGTTTGTAATTTGAGGGAAATTGGAAAGATGAGGTCTTGCAAATTCCAGATGTACTGTTATTCCAGCTGTGAGGTAGCACAGGTCCGCTGAATCCCTTTCTTTCCCCTTTTTGCTTTTTTTCTTAATAAATGTGTTTTGCTATTCTTCATTGTTCTTTCTTCTTTCATTTCTCAGCTTGTGCCCTCTTTCTCATGTCTTCAGATACCAGTTTATGGACTCTCTTCCATTTCCTTCTCAAGTGGTTTCTTTCTGGCACAGTGATTTCTGTGTATTAATTGCAAACTGTCTTAACAGGATATATCTGTACACACAGAGAGAAATCATGCTGCAGTCCAGCACAAACAGTTCTGCAAGTTCTTACCATGTGTTCTTATTAGTAGGAATATTTCTAGAGTTGTTCGTTGCTTGATTTTTGAATACAAACTGAGTAGTGTTCTCTGTAGTCACCTGAAGTTGTTTTGGCAGACGTTGTATCTGGGGAAGTGGACTGAGTTACCCTACTCATGTAAATATTAGTTTACTCTGGTGTTTGGTGTAGAGCATTGAAAATGGAACTGAGTTTCCTCTGAGCTGATGAGGGGCATTTAATCTCTTCACATCTGTTTTACTTTTGAAAGCAAAAATGGGGATAACTAACTTGCTTCTCAAGGATACGAATGGATTAAAGAGTTGCTCGCTAACAAATTGAGGAATAAACACACTGATGTTCTTTTTGCCTTTGTGCAAGTAACTTTGTGCTGTCTGTGTTGGCTTAACAGGCTGTGAAATCAGCAGTGCAGACCATTACTGTAGGAGGAGTGGGTACATCTCAATTTAAGACAATTATTCCCTTGGCAACTGCACCCAATGTTCAGCAGATTCAGGTACCTGGAAGCAAGTTCCATTATGTCAGACTTGTTACTACCACAACAGCCAATAGTTCAACCCAATCGGCCAGTCAAAATCCCAGTACAAATACACAGCCTCTTCAACAGGGTAAGTGCTGGTGCTAGTGTATTGTCTGAAGTAAATTTTTCTGGTTTTTTTTTTTCCTTGTTTGTTTTGTGAGGATTAAAATGAATACATAATAGAGATCTATCAAGACTGTTAAATGTACTTTGTTTTGTGGTAGGCCCCTATAAATTTCGTATTCTACTGTTACCTCTGTTTTGTATGTGGAAATGTTCCTCTGTCAAATTGCTCTTTATTGGGGCCTGAATCCTTGGAGCATTTTATGTTGCTTTTCCCTAGCTTACCAGCTTTGTGGGTGGCTTGTGGCAAGTCCCAGATCCTCTGTGTGAAAAGTTTGAAGCCAGGACAGCCCACAAACATATTGCCAAAACTCCTGCAACGTGAAGATCCTTCACTCTAAAATACTTTAGAAGCACCAGATGTTTCTGCTGTTTTCTGTCCATGCTTTCCAGAGCTGTGATGGAATAAAAGATTTCAAACCAAGCTATAGTTTTTGTATTCTCCTCTTGCCAATGGAAATCCAGCGTCCAGAGGAGCTCTGCACCTGAGCTGGTTTTTAAGCCATTGTTGTGAAACGTGTGCACATGCTCTTGTGTCAAATACCTTTTTACAAAGGTATTCTTTAGACATAAGTGTTACATGCCATGAGTTCGGTCAGTTAATCTCAGTGCATAGTTAGAGTATTAAGTACCTTTGCATTATGTATGTGAAAGTCTGGAGGACTGAACTATGGACTTTGAGTGAATAATGTGTTAATGTGATGTTGTTTCTTGATACTAGCGAAGCCAGTGGTGGTAAACGCAACCCCAGTGCGGATGTCTGTTCCCATAGTGCCAGCACAGACTGTGAAACAGGTGAGCTAAATGTAAAAGGCATATTCTTGACTTATTTTGGCTGGCTGAAAAAAAAAAAAAAAAAAAAAAGGCTGGTTTCAGCACTGTAATGAAATGTTCTATTAATAAAAGTGCATCCTGAATCAACAAAACAATGATTTCATAAAGACCTCTTTTCTCTCCAGGTGGTGCCCAAACCGATCAACCCAACTTCCCAGATAGTTACTACTAGTCAGCCCCAACAAAGACTTATTATGCCAGCCACTCCACTGCCACAGATACAGCCCAACCTCACCAACCTCCCACCAGGCACTGTACTGGCACCAGCACCTGGCACAGGAAATGTCGGGTATGCGGTCCTTCCAGCTCAGTATGTCACACAGGTATGGTGCTAACCCAGAGATAAATAAGGAAATAGTGCTGTTGTGGAACATACTGCCTTCCTCTTAAAGGTTCTTGTTCCCCAATTGTCACCTGACACTGAGGGGACAGTCAGTTTCTCTTAGGGATCCTTGGCAGAATTATGACGGCACTAAATCATAGTTACAATTAAAGCTTTATTTTCTTAACAGGATTTTTAGATTAGCATAACATAGAATTTATGATCAGAATAGCACAGGATTTCTTTAAGCAGAACCAGTGTAGTACAATTTTATACGTAGCATAGTAGAGAATTTGTAATACATCTTCACTTATAATTTATAATCACCTAGATCTTAACTTATGATTTCTAATCGCCTAGACCTTCTGCAGGTCGGGTCAGATCTTAATGCATGGTTTGCATTATCATTATAACAAACATAATCTAGACTCAAAAATCTTATAAAAAAAAAAAAATGAGTCACTCAATCCTCAGAGGAAGCAGATGTCAGTGGCCATTGGGGTGTCATGGGTCTCACTGTCCAGCAGCAGTTCCAGTTTAAGTTCCTCACTTAAGACTTGTAACTGTTTGATTTTATAGATAGTGTTCTGTGTGCTGTTACACTTCCCTGTTCTGACAGGGTCAACACCATCATCTGGTTGTCTGGGTGCCTGAGACCTTCACGGCCAATAAGGAAGGGAGTAATCGGCCTGGTGCCCAGGAATCTTGAGGCCAGTAGTGAGGGGAAGAAATCCATTTGGTTTGTCTACTTGGTTCACAGGACCTTCAGGGCCTGATAATGAAGGGAAAGGGAACAAATATGTGACCCGCTTGGTCACAGAGAATGGCTGCTTGTATTGTAAGATGCTGTTAGTTATGCTAACCATATTACCAGGGGTCAGGAGTAGGGGGTACCAGTCACACCAGCCTAGGTCTAGGGATTAGTTTTTGTGCTTTGCCAAGATCTGACCACCATTCAGAATGAAAAGGAGAATAAATGAAATATTCTGCTGAAGGCTGAGCAGCCAGTCTGTACAAACAAGGACTGTCAGCTCATGGCATTGCTGGTACCAACCTCATTTCTGGTTCCCTTCTGGTTTTGTCACAGCTGCAGTTTGACACTGAAGACTCTTACTGTGGCCTTCCAGTCCACTTCCACAATTCTTACATTAAACTAAATAATAACATTTGCTGGACCTCTCCTCAGAGGTTTTGTGTTTCGGACAACTCTGTCCCCTTTGGCCTGCCCCCAGTAGATCTATATCTTGTTATGTGCCAATCTGTCTTCAGAACCTGTCCCAGCAGGAGAAAATGGCTGCGTGTAGGTAATACAAAAGAAGGTACCCAGGTAATACAAAAGAAGGTACCCCAAAACAGTGTTGGTTGGAAGGTTCTTACGAGGTTTTGTTTTTTTAATGTGAAAAACAAACTGTGGGTCCAGGTATGCAGAGAAGTTGGAAAGTAAATAATTTTACTTGCTTTTATTTAATTCCATCATAAGTGTCTTATATATTAAGGAAACTACTAAAGTAATTTGTGCAGGAGGTGATCCTGCTCTATTAGGGGCAGGGTTGCTTAGGAAAAGAAGGGGGAAAATGAGCTTGTTTTTAGGAGCTGGAACTGTTTGTGGTCTGAACATTTCTGTGTGTAGTCTCTGTGTTATCTGTATGGCTGTAGACACTGTAATAGAGAACAAAAATATAATCTAAAATAATGTTTTTATGCTAAGTAGGAGGCAGGAGGTTGCTGCCTGGTCCAAGTTCTACAAATGTCTAAAACTGTGCTTACAAGCATATTATTTTTATAACAATATCTGGAAAGCTAATTAAAAGACTAGCTATACATCCTCTTGCATATACTTTAATTTTTTTTTATGTTACACATTAACCTTTTTGTTTCGTTAGCTACAACAATCATCGTATGTATCTATAGCAAGCAACACTGGCTTTACAGGGACATCTAGTATCCAGTCCCAAGCACGGCTACCGTTCAACGGGTGAGTGTTTGGGAGGGAGGAACAAACCTGCATCTTTCAGTCCCATTATAAGGAAGGGTGGGAGATGAGGTGTTGGAGTTTGGTTTGGGGGATTTTCCAAGAAAATCAAGTATACTGTGGTGTGGTTCTTACCTCTGACTAAAGGGTGTGGATCTTTCTGACAGTTGAGCCATTCTTGATCAAAACTCTGTTTTCCTTTCTGTTTTTTTGAACTTGTGTAGCAGGAAGTTAACCTGAAAGCTCCCTGTTGCTCATTCTTCATTTTATGTCAGCATCTGGGAGCTACAGGCCTCAACTATTTCTCGACACTGCTGGAAAGATGTGCTGGACGATATAAGACCTAGATGCTTAGCACATGCAGAAATCCAGCTGAACAGCAAAATGGAACTAAAGCCCAAAATGGATCCTGATAGGAGGCTTTGGGTTTTTTTTCAGTCTTGTATTTTTTCCTTTAAGGATGAAAATAAGGGCTATTATTTTCATAATAAATAAATATGGTTATTATTTTCCCTTTGCCAATCCAGCAGGCTTAGCTGTTCTGCACAGTCCTTCTGTGTTACTGTTTGCTGGAAATTGTAAACGCCAAGGTGCTTTTTGTTGCTGCAGCCTCAACTGATGCAAACTAATCCCAAATCCAGATGCAGCTATTCAAACAAATGGGTTTGATTTAATCTTCCTGGTATTACGTGCAGAAATTGCTGGATAGGGATGGAATGTATCTCATCAAAAGCAATTAGTGACACAAAGTCCAAGTTTTAAGAACAGTTAAAGACTGTGTCTGATACAAAATTTATCTATAAACTGAGTACCATGTTTTGGCTTGCTTTCCCATTATTCCAGAGCTTTTTTTTTTTTTTTAATTCCAACTAGAACAAAAGAAAAGGCACAATCATGTTGTGTGAACCTTCGTTGGATCTAGTCCCCCTGCATGTAGAGGGGTTCTGGGGAAGTCTTCCCTGATTCCAGTTTTCAGTTGTTATGCTTCCTCTAGCATTAAGCCTCATTTCTGTTTTAGGCATGCAGCCGGATTTGCAGCAAATAACCCAGCTCTCTCTGGGTTGGAAAGGCACTGTATGAAGGCACTATATATAATAGTTACTTAAATGCAGTCAGCCAAAAACCTAATGCAAGGGGAATATAAAGATTCCTATCAAAGTTTTTATTATGAGCTATTCACTTGAATTTAAAATAGGAAGAAACTGATAAAACAGTGTGCATGTATATAAATGCACTTTTTTTCCCCCCCCCAGAATAATTCCTTCTGAATCTGCAAACCGCCCCAGGAAGCCTTGCAATTGTACTAAGTCTCTATGTTTGAAATTGTGAGTACAGCTTGTTTTCTTTTAAGCCTTATTTTTGACATCACAAATTTATGCCAAATATCAGAATATAATGTTTTTAAGTATGTCAGAAATGTTATGTCTAGATGCTAATTTAAGGTTGCTGTTGATATTGGTGGAGATGTTGCGGTGCCTGTGTAATTTTGCAACTCCTGTGAGCTATATGGACCCTAACATTTTATAAATTTCAAACTTCTCAGCCTTGTTGCATGATGGAGCCAATTCCACTCAGCGGCTATAGTTGCATTGTCGTTGCAATGAGTGAAATGACATCCCATGGTATCATCAGTGGGCATCTACTATATTTTGGTGAAGCACATCGGTAACACCATACTGTATCAAGTACTCCAGAAAAATTGGGCTGTGTATTGTTTCTTAAATGACTGAATAGATAAGTTATTCTTCACTGATAGGTCTGAGTCTTGCTCATCCTCATTGAGATATTTTGCTGTTCCATTCAGTGTCTTTGTAAGAATTTGACATAAAAGCATTTTCTGAATAGATAAGTTATTCTTCACTGATAGGTCTGAGTCTTGCTCATCCTCATTGAGATATTTTGCTGTTCCATTCAGTGTCTTTGTAAGAATTTGACATAAAAGCATTTTAAGCTGAGGAGATGCTAAGTTTCTTTAATTTGAGGCAAAGTCAGTTTACCGATTTTGGGACAGTAACAGGAGGAGATACTGAAATTAATCTGTGGTTCCCTGAATCCTAGACAATGAAGAGGAAATCTAGTGGTGTGCTACTCAAAGGGAAAGCGATGCAACAGTATCTGAACCCAAGTTAAGAAGTGTGTTTAAACTTTTCAGCTTGGTTTTTTTTTTTTCATGTAATGCACCCTACTTCTATGTGGAGATGTATGCCCTGTGCTTCCTTGCCTCAAAATTCTGTCACACAGAAGACATGAAAAACAGGAAGATGTGTAGCTGTTTTTTCAGAAGCTTTACAACATGCGTGACTGACTTCATAGTGCCAAATGTATGTTAGGTGCTTAGGGTTTTCCACTTATTTTAGTCTTCAGTGCCTGAATGCTCTAAGAAATTCTGGGAGAACAATGGCATCACTGATGATGCTTTGCACCTTCAGAATGCTGTTTGGAAACAGACTTTTCTTGGTGCAGAGCAAATGGCTAATTCACTCTGGCAAAGGTGCTTTCTCACTGGTAAAACTTTTTGCTTGTCTGGAAGGGGAGTTGCTTTTTCCAAAATGAATGCTGAAGGTAGGCACATAGCCTATTCTACAAAGAAGAGAACTCGGAGAAGTTATCTGCTCACTGATGCTCTGGGTTGATGCTGGCTGGCGCTGTTTGTTTTGGAAACCAGGACCACTCCACTACTCAATTTTAAATGTGACAGAAAGGACAGCTATTGCAGGTTGTAAAAGCTTTTGATGTAGTTTGTCCCTAGGACCATTCAGGATGCTAAAAATCACCAAAATGCAATTCAACTAGATGAAGGGTTGTAGTAGACTGCAGGGCAACCCTAATCTAGTTCTTGTAGTGTTACCCTGGGCAAGCCACAGGAACCCAGTCTTGCAAGGGGTTTAGGCTCCTAAAAATGAACATACGCTCCCAGCAGGATTTGGAAAGCAACTGAAGAGGATCAGCAGTTTCCATCCGCTATAGCTGGAGGTGGTACTGGAAGCATTGAAACATGCCAGATTTTGTTGTGGCCCAAATCCATGTTTGAGCTGAAGATGAATGTGGTGCTTCCATTTATCAGATCTGTGGGATGGCAAGATCTTGGTTTTGGTGGCAGGTAGCAGAGGTACATAAGAGGCATTGCAATGTGATTGGCTTTTCCTGTCAGTGTTTTGCTGCTTTTTATTCACGTACTTGTCCCTTTTAAAAGTCTCTTGATAACTACAGCTTTATCCTCATTCAGATCCTTTCCCTAGTTACCTATGCTTCAAAGCCTATGAGGTGTACCACTTGTTATTCCTTTTCTGTTCTTCCATCCCTGCTTTGGCAAACTCTGCCTCAGTTCACAGCTGCAAACAGCTTATGGGTAAAACCAAAAAAAAAGGCTTGTTGCTGTGTTAGTCAGTTTGCCTGTTGATTGGCACTCCAATTGCTTGCCTTTTTGTTTCAGCTGTATGACAGCTCCTGAAGGCTGACTTGAACTGGCTGGGTCAGGAACTGGCTATGAGGCAGCTGCAGCAGGATGACCCTCAATGTGTGGGTCAGCCATCCAGGAGTTGCCCTAGAAAAAAGTCTCATTAGCTTCTCTTGCTGCTGTGGGGACCTGTGCTATGAGAACATCAGCTCAGATGGACACCCTTGAGCTATACCTGTGTCTTTAGGCAACAACTAGACCTGTGCTAGAGGATTTAGGCCTTGCAGTGAGGCTGATACCACTTATACACGTGGAGTTGAGCATAAGGTGACCCTTACCCTTATTGGTGCATGTGCATATCTCCAGACTAGGAACTTCTGCTACTGCCATCAGTGCTAACGTGAATGTAATGGTCATATTTACAAATGCCTTCTGCATCTTCTGTTTCAGGTATTGTGATTGTTTTGCAAATGGTGAATTCTGCAATAACTGCAACTGTACAAATTGTTATAACAACCTGGACCATGAAAATGATAGGCAAAAAGCAATAAAGGTGAGGGGCCTCTTCCCCTGCCCCTGGGATGAGAGCCATTTAGTCTTTGTCTTCTGAAGCTATGGCGCAGGGCAGAGTGGGGGTATAATGCCCTGATCTCCTCCCATATATGCAAGGCTTAAGTTCTTTTATTGCACCAATAAATTCTGCTCCCCACATGCAGTGACTGACCGTTTGGGTCTACATTGACAGGCCTGCCTTGACAGAAACCCTGAAGCCTTCAAGCCCAAAATAGGGAAAGGAAAGGAAGGAGAATCAGATCGGAGACACAGCAAAGGGTGTAACTGTAAACGCTCAGGATGTCTCAAAAACTACTGCGAATGTTATGAGGTACGAAGCATTATCTCATCTTAAGGATACCGGCTTTTCCCCTTTAGTGCTGCGACTTCTCTGACTTGGCTTTGTCTCTTCTTTGTATCGCTATAATGTTATCTCTTCTTCCAGAAGTTTGCATGTAGAAAGCCATGTATATGGCAAAATTGATCACTTCTGTTATATAAGCTTAATTTTAAACCATGTAGCAACTCTGAACTCGGGCTTGGATTTGTCCTTTACTGAAGAGCAGTATTTCCTAAAGAAATCTACAGCACCAAGTCCCTATGAGGAACTGAAGCAGCATCCCACAGATGCTCTGGGATAGAACATGTCTGTGGAAGACAAAAGCAAAAGTGTTGTGATCAGTCTGTGGATGTAGAGAGTGGCAGACTGATGTCTCTCATAGTTCAACCACCTAAATTCCACCGGAAACAGTAGGTTGTTGAAGAAAGGGATGAGTGGGAAACCATTGATTTGTATTTGATTCAAGTATACATTCTGGGAAGGCATCTCTGTTTGAGGTGAGAATTTAGAGAAAAAACTACTACTCGGGGATTTCTTCTAGTGACTAATTGATAAGAGATTAAAACAAAATCTCCTTTTCGTTGTGGCTTGTCATAAAGGGAGTCAAGGTTGCAACAGGTTTCTCACGTTTTGTTTGTTTCTTTCAGGCAAAAATCATGTGTTCTTCCATATGCAAATGCATTGGCTGTAAAAATTTTGAAGAAAGCCCAGAGCGAAAGACACTGATGCATTTAGCAGATGCTGCAGAAGTTAGGGTCCAGCAGCAGACCGCTGCAAAGACTAAGTTATCTTCCCAGATCTCAGATCTGCTGACAAGGCCAACACCAGCACTCAGCAGTGGTGGTGGGAAGTAAGTTACTGCAGCACCCTGTTTCAGTTGCTTCTAATATGTTTTTTCTGATGTGTGTGACAGGTATGTCCCTGTCATCTTTGAATGTTATCTGGGTAAGCTGTAGGAGCAGGAGCATTCAGGCAAATGGAGCTTTTTGTTCACACAACCATGTAGAACCTAGGGTATGCCAAGCTTAGCTATGTTCAAGCATGTAACTAAGTGTTGTCTTCCCATGGTTGCCCATGTGCTCACAGAAAGCATGAAGTACAAGCTTCCCATTTACTGAGAGGATGTAACCTTTGAGCTGCCCTTATAGTAAAAGCTGGAGAATTGTTCTGTGTACCTGGGCATTTGAAAGTCTATTTCAAAATGTACATCAGTAGAGGCAGGCACCAAAGCACAATGGCCCACGGGTTCGTTTGACTGTACCTGTCACTTATTCACTGCCTGTTGGTTGTCTAAAGGCTCTTGGAAGCAATGGGACAGATGAAATCTCATCAGTCCTTGTACTAAAAAGTTGCCCAGCCCTGGAGTTAGGTGCATTGTGCGTTTTGGCTGAGAGTGAGTGGATCTTTCTTTGTTTCAGGCTGCCCTTTACATTTGTGACCAAGGAGGTAGCTGATGCAACCTGCGAATGCCTTCTCGCCCAAGCAGAGCAAGCGGAGAAGATGGGCAAGTCAAAAGCTGCAGCAGAGCGCATGATCCTGGAAGAGTTTGGACGCTGTTTGATGAGAGTTATTAACTCTGCAGGGAAGTCTAAAAGTGACCCTTGCGCCATGAACTGCTGACTCATGCACATGAGCCACAACGAAGCGGACTGAACAGAACACTTAAGGCACAGGGACACTTTGGTTTGGCATAGAGGATTTAGTAACATTTGTTAATTTGGTGCTTGTTGTAAATTGACCTGCATAAGATTGAAACAAGAAAACCTTTTATAACAAGATGTAGAGCCTTTTAAATCTTAGCTAAATCCTCTTCTACTTAAGACAATGTCTAAAGGTCAAATCTTCTTCCTGATGTACAGCTTTTACCTTGGGTTTCTTAAAAATTAGACGTGTTGTCCCCTTTTCCCCCAGAATAATTGCCTGAAGGGTATATATAAATTATTATAATATATATTATTTACACTGTATGGAGTTGCATCATTTTGTGCATACAGGAAAACACAGATGATGTCAACAGCCAGGTGATGCTTTTGGCAACAGGCCTGTAATAAGGAGCAATCAGTGTATCCAAGATAGTTCTGAAAGGAACTGTGTAAAAATGAGCATCTAAATGGAAGGTAGCACTTGTATTTAGGACCTGACACAGCATGTTCCTTTAGTGCATGGAGCACTGTGAAATACACAGGCAATAATACAGAGGGGTTGCTTGCAGATTTAGCATCGGGCAGATGGTGGAGAATCTTTTTGGAGCGGGGCCCAAGGAGTTTAGAGGCAAAGGGAATTAGTGGGAATTTTTTGATAGCAATGTGGCTGAGAGCTCAGATGTTTCTTAAGCTGGAACTTGGAAGACTAAGGCCTGTTCTCAGAAGTGAGGAAGAGCAGCCACACCACAATGCCATACTGCCCAGTGTACAGTGTTACCTAAGTGTGCAGCAGATGGATGCTGTTGCTTAGATGAAGCTTGGTTTTTCAGAGGTCTGCAGCAGCCTAATCCCTCACTGGAGGTAGGGCTGTGCAGTCCATTGTGTTTTCTAGGATTGAGCTGTAACCCTGGAAAAGTGTTTAAGTCTGAGAAGCCAAGGTCACGGGAGACAGTGGAGCCACAGTTATCTTAATGAGGACTCGAGACAATCTGCATCCGAATTGACTTGTAAATGCAGGTAGGGATCATGTTCAGCCTGGTTGTGGGTCTTCAGGATGCTGCTTCTCTGTATGTTGGCAATTTACTTGGCGTAAGGATTTTTTTTTAGTGTTGTTTTGAATGACTGTGAGAGCTGTGATCAGAGAGGATGCTAGCACAGAATCAGGACTGCTACCAAAACAGACGCACGGATCCTTTTACACAAAGCGGGGGCACAGCAGGAACCAACTATAGCCATGCATAGACTAGGGCAGGGGATTTTTTCAGTATTTGTTACAGGCAATCTCAGATCACGTTTTTGATAGTGGAACACGTCTGCAAAATTAATCTGGTAGATAACTTACCTACCATGAATGTCAATAACCGTGTTTAATCACAGGCATTTTTATTATTTCTCTCACTGCAGCCTGAACTAGCTAGGTTTTTCCAAAAGGGATTTTGTATTCTTCATGTAAAACTGTAAATACAGAGAAATGCAGCAGAGCTCTTCCTCCAGGTTTTCTAGCAGGGCCAGGCTGGGTAAAGGTAGGGGCTAGGCAAACCAGCAGCAGAGCTAAGTCCCTACATGTGTGGTGGCAATAGGATGGGAGGATGCTTCCACTCCTGTCTTCACCCCACGGTCCTGTGCACTGAGCAGAAGGCCGTTTCTCCTTGACCCTTCTCTGGTGCCCCCTTGAAATGCCTCAGGGGTGCGAAAGGCCTGGGAGGCGGCCAGAAGTGGTGGCGAGGCCCACTGAGTGGCTGTTGCAGACAAGGTTTGACCTGGCAGTCACCACCTGAAGGGCCCTGTCTGCTCTTAACATCTCCCTGAGCATAAATAGCAACTATATCTGTGCAAATCTCTGAAAAGGGAATCCACCTCTTGTGTAAGTAAATGCCATTTTTTTCATAATTAGGACTTGGATTTACTAAAAAAATCAGTGCAGTTACTTTACATGTAGATAGTGCAGATATTCAGTTTACTTCTAGTGACCTAATATAGTATGCCCAGTAAGATTTGTATAAATGTAAATTAGTGTAAGTGAATAAAGTAATACCTACTTACGTTATTTTTCAAACAGATTGCAATATGCCTTCTTTTGTTTAGACTTCAATTTATGTTAATTTTGTATATATTCGTGTCTTTAAATTGCACCTTTTGTGATGTGTATTTATATATAGTGTGCAAAAACACTCGTGAAATTTAGATTACAGTTGTAATTATGTATGATGGCATTGCTTGAGAATATTTTGCTTGTAAAGACTTTGAAGGTGCAATCAAATGCTCTTAGTTCTTCTATTTTGTTTTGAACGAGCTTTCTCAAATATTAAGCTCGGATTCCTCTCTCCCCTCTTCCTGGTGTAGAATGTGTGAATTGGTTTTTGTACTTCCTTAGCCATTTGCATCAAACTGCTAGACAAGATTTACAGTCAAGTTCATCCGGTTACATAAAAATAATTGGGAATGGGGCAAGGGTTCATTTTCTAGTTCTGTTTACATCTGAAAGTAAAAAAAATTAAATTTATATTTACTAGACCTATTCAAAGAATACACTTTTCTATATTGTACAAATAAAACAGTCAGATAAATCACAAAGAAAAATAAACATTTATACTATTCTGTAAATACGAATTTTTTTGCACTCCTTTCCTTCAGCGCTGACAAATACACACAGAAGATTTTCACTGAAATACCAAAATAAATCTGTTAACACTAGGCCCACTTCTGATGCAAGTACTGGCTTGGATTTTCAGTACGAGATCAAATCCTACCAGAGATAAACCCTTGGTTACTGGTGTACTGTCATGCGTAGCAATTCATGGCACATTGTGGCACAGTTTGTAAAGGGCCAAAATGTGTCAACCAAGCCAGCACCAGATAGTTGAGCCCACGTGAAAATTTCTCAATTTCTTTTAAACTCTTCAGTAAGAAAGCATAGGTTTTTTTCACGTGCACTAGCTGGACAAGAGTTAGGCTCAGACTGAGCAGGAAGACAAGCAAGGCCATTCTGCAGCGCCCTTGAAGACAGCAGGGTGCTACACAGAGCCTGTTGAGGATCCCAGGCAAAACTTTGAGGCAAAGCTTTGTTGAGAGCCTTAGACTGCTAGTTAGCAGGATGCAATGCACTGTTTTCTTGTGGCATTTGTGTCTTTTTATGTCTCTCTTGGGTTAGGAGGTTTGTGAGCAGCTCTTGCAAAGCTGTATTACTCAGTTGCATTAAGGAATACAAGTCAGTTAAGAGAGCTTGTGGTTTGTTTCTGCAAAGTAAAACCTGGTTTTGTTTTTGTGCATCCAATTTCTACATTCAGCTTTTTTTAGCAGCTTGGTAAAGGTAGTATATGATCAATGCTCAGGGAATCTTAGGAGTGTTGTTAGGATGTTGAGTGAATAAAAGATGTTACTGGACTGAGCTTTTCCCCCCAGCACCACCAGCTGCTGCGAGAGAAGGCTGTTGGTTACCTTAGGGCTGCAGCAGAGGACTGAGAGAAGGAATGACGTGCTCAAAGTGACTTAGGGGTGGGTTTGTATGGACCTCATGGAGGGCGTGGTGCTAGCAAGAGTTGAGGGTGTTTCAGAGAGAGATGGTGAACCTCTGAGCAAGAAGTTGCTGGGAAGAGAAAGCAGTGTCCAAAAGACACTGTGGGGAAAAAGGGAGTAGTGCAGAAAATCACTTGGTTGCAATTGTGGAGTTATGAATGCTGAAAAATTCCCCTGAAACCTGACAGTTCCTTGCAGTGTGAGTACAGCCAGCAGTATCTGTGGTGGGGAACAGCAGGTCTGTATTTTTGGAAAATAATGGGAATTGGTACAGGGTTCCTATAACAACTGTCAAGCTTTCTTACAATATTAGATAGCTTTGTTAATTAGATAACTGCCACACATTTTTCTAATAATGTGCTTTTGCTCAAACATCATCCTACCAAGCCCTGTAAAAGTTCCTCAACATCTCTTGAAAACCTCTGTCATCAATATTTCAGTGAATTACAAAGATGCGTGAACTGTGGTGGTCATGGGTATGGGCAGGTCAGCCACAGGAATGCACAGAGCCTGACGTCAGCTTCTCTGCACAGCGGTCTCCAGCTCAGTTCACAGATCAGCAGCAAGTGCACAAAACCCATGAGAAATTCAGAAATGGGGAAGCCCTGGTGTGCAGCCCAGCTGCCACGTTCACAGCTCCACCCCAGTGGCCAGGAGCTCATGTGCCTCTTCATGCAAGAGCTTCCTGTTCAGGAGGAGGCTCAGTATGAATCGAGCAAGACAAGCTCCCTCAGATGTAAACAGGAAGTGGCAGTGGGCTTATGTCCAGCCAAAAAAAATGGACAGTGAGGAAGTGCCTCAGCTCATATTGGGGCTAGAGGTTTAGGCAATGCAAACATTACAGCACTATGTGAGTGCAACCAATCTACTACTGGGATTTCAGCAGCACTTTGCCAGTTGTCCTAAAAATTGCATATATATGGGAGGGAAATAGTTTCCCGCAGAGTTTCTTGTAGCTGGAGTGGCCCCATGGGAGTGACAGCTTCAACATGGCTTTTTGCATAGGTAATTGGACTGGGAAAAAAAGTCTAGAGGCTTTGGTTTGCTACTCCCAGCAGAGAACGCATGAAGTTCTGTGGTGCTGCTGCTCTCAAAGCAGAGTTTGAGGAATTGAGTGCAGCAGCTCTGCTCCCACCATGAGTGATTTAGGACTAAGGGAAGGAAGAAGAACCCAAACCAACCTGGGGCAGTTTTGTCAAGGCACTGGTAGGCAGAATGGCACCTTGAATATTATTCCTGCCCTGGGACATGGAGGATCACCATTTTTCATCAACTCCAACATGCAGTTCAAAAGTAACTGAACAGCCAGAGTTTTGTGGGAAATAGTTGCCTTCCATCTCTATGGATTCAACTGCTGTTCTGTGTGGCAAAGGGAAGCCATTTAGCAGCAGTTATGCCAAACTTCGCTATTTCAGGTAAATTTCACTGCATACCAAGGCAGCTTTCTTGCTACGGAAATGAACTGACTGAAGAAGCTTGTCCTACATGGTGGCATCAAATCTGTGATTCAAGTGGAAACATCTAAAAGGAGACCGCCTTGTGCCCTGGGCACCAGCTCTGGGAGAATGGGGCCATGTGGCACAGCTGAGTGGGTGACCTGATGGGGCTACCTAATGGGACCTGAAACACTTGCCCAGCTGCAGCACACCCATATGCTGGTGGCTGGGGCTCCTGCCCAGAGAGGAGGGTATCAGTGCCCCTGGGTGCTGCTGGGCACAACAGCCTGGTCATAGCCTCAGCGCTGCCATCTCAACTTCATGGACAACAGCCTCTCTGCTTAGTATCCACTACCTCACTTGTAAAACATGGGGCTTTACGGGTGCAGTTTCATATTGTGGTCGCCTGTCAGGAGATCTACACTTAAAACAGCTTGTTTAGCTGTTTGATGAGACATGTAGGAGTGGAGATTAGAGCTTGGGTACAACTGGAGTGCCATTTTCTTTTCATGTCTTTATTTTCCTTCTTAAGTAAAAGCTCTGCAAGCTTTCTGCAAGCCTCCAGCTTCTTTAAAGCAGATTTGCTTTGGTGAAATCAAATTGCCAGCAAACATGATATTCTGCCCCCTCCCCCCCCAGCTGTGTGGAAGATACATCAATTTTCTCCTTGCAAGAGCACCCACAGCACTAAGCCACCCAGCACCTCCAGGGGACACTCTACAGTCTCCCCTACCACTTTCCCAGGCATCTTGAGCAAACATGGCTCATCCTGACCTGTCATGCAAGTCTCATGAAATGTGGCTGCTTTGCAGGATTGCTGGATGGAACACAGGATCAGATGAACTTCTTTGCCTTGCTCAGCCAAACTCTGATCAGGTGGTTTGCAGTGGCCCAACACATCACTGCTTATCAACACTACTTTTGCTGGCCAAATCATGGGAAGGCACCACATCATTTCCTCGCATGTGTTGCCTAGATCTGACCATCACTGAGCCTCAGTAGGGGACAGCCATCCTTGGAACAGCAATGAGTACTCATGACCCTGCGTGGGTTTCGCTTGACTGACAGCTACCCAGTGGTGATGGAAACAAAGTGTTTTCCCTTCAGTCTCTTCAGTCGGTGCCTTCCACCATGGTATTTCAAGTTCAGGTGTTTGGCATGGTTTGTTCTGATGTTTAAGTAATATTGTGTTATTTCCTTTACTAAGATTGTGTAGTGATTGTTGACACATAACTCCCCATCAAATAAATGGTTGGTGAGGGTGGGGAAGAGGGGACTTTCTCCCAGAAGCTCCTGGAAGACTTTCTGTTCTAGAGACAAATGCCATAGCTTGGTGTTTTTGTTGCTGTCTCCTACTTTGCCATACCATTTTAGGACTCGTTCCAAAACACTTGTTATGTGGTACACACTTGCCGAGGGCAGACTCACTCCACCTAACTTTTTTATGTAGAGCACTGACCCACATCTTAGCCTGCTCTCATCTGACTCAAAGAGGGAAGCAAGACAAGCCTCACATTGCAAGTCAGAGGCTAATTGCTCAGCAACAAAGCCCGCGGTGCGGGTGACGCTCTGTGCATGTAGTGATAGGTCTGTCAGCGCGTTACTCAGTGCAGAGCCGTGCAAAAGAAGGCCTGCACAATAGGGGTACTCTGTTGCCAGTGTCCTCCCATGAGCTGGGTTATACTGAGCACGAATGCTGCCAAGGGTCAGATCTCTCCTACGAGACAGGGATATGTCCAAGGAGCTTGTATTGCCTGAGCCACTGCTGTGCAGTGAGCCTGGAGCCAGGCTGCAACTGGCCAGCAGTTTGTGATAAGCGGCCTGGAACACAGTGCAGGTGGGGTTCCCGCTGCTGCCACAGGCTTGCTGGAGGGCCCTGAGAAACAGCTCCAGGGGGTCAAGGCTGAAGGCGTAGGTCAGGAGGTGGTGGGAAGGAGTGCCTTCTGGACACATATAGTTGGTGTAAAGCCACTTGAGGCTTTCGCCATTGAGCAAGAAACTCAGAAACCCTAGTTTGCGCTTGCTCTTAATAACGTATCTCCCCACAGAGTCCGTTAAGGTGACAAAGAAGCTCTTGGCCTCATTAAAGAGGTGGCTTATTTTGGTGTAATTTCCAGCTAGCAAATGCCCCTTCGGTCCCCTTCTATAGGGACCTCTGCCATGAAATACATCGCACAGACAGCTCATCAAACGCACAAACTTGACAGTACCACTGCAGTTCTGGAATGAGGCCAGGCCCAGCTTCTGGAGGTGTTCCAGCCCGTCAGCAACATCCTCACTGAACAACAGGGTAGCAAGGTTGACCTTCAGGTGGTAACTCCCCTCACTCCCAGGTCTGCCTGACTTGGGACTACATGGCTCTAATACCCTCTGCTCCCGCAAAGCTGCCAGCTCCACCACATGCTGCCATCGCACAGTGTCACTGAGCCACTCTATCTTCTGGAACCACTGCAGAGCATTCCTTATCAGCTGGAGCGCATGGCAAATGTCGAAGAAGTACGTGATGCTGTGAGCAGAGCCAGGTGGATGCTGGAAAGTGCACTGAATCCTTTCAGGATCTATCCTGATCCCCAGAGCTCTGGCAGTCTCAGCACCACGAGCGGTAGCACCTGACGTCACAACCAGTACCGTGATGCCAATGTTGTTCAGCTTACTGACAGTCTGACGAAGCAGCTGAGCAAGTAAGTGCCCGGTTGTGCTGTTCACGAAGAAGTAGCCAAGTGGAGCTGTCCAGGGACTTGAGATACCGACTGCCATGAGGATTATTGCTTCTGAGGCCAGTGGAGCTTCGTCAGCGTCAAGGATGCCTGCTCCCAAGTCAACAAAGCCTGTCAGGCGCTGGGTCTGCGGGTCCCACTCCTGCTGCTTCTGCAGAGACATGTCTTGTACCATCAGGGCACAGTAGCGGTAGGCCTGTTCCCCTCTCTCCACTTTTTCCTGAAGGCGGAGAAAAATGTTGTTGCTGAAGCCTGCAGCAGCCTCATTATTAGACAGCCAACTGGAAAAAAAGGGACGATGCAATTAGGAGATGTGATTCTGAGAAAACTGAGGCAACAGTCAGCACCTTTTATCACTTAGGACATGGTCAGCCATGTCTGGAGCTATAGAGCAGGCTAAGACACAGGGTAGAAAGTAAGCAACCCTTACTTTCTTAATGAGTTTCTTTTCTCACACCTTTGTGATGGGAAGCCAAGCAAAAGTACTGACCATAGAGGGAAGTAATAAAGCAGCTTTCTGCACTCCAATGCATAGATCAGGACAACAGGAAAAAAAATTAAACCAAACACAGAAGTGCAAATCAGGCTATGCAGATGGCCAGCAACACCAGGCTGCTCTTCCCAACTGGCTTTCTCCACACTATACATCTTAATCCAGTTTGGAAGATGGGAAAGCTGCAGCAGCCCATATGGAATGCTACTCTCCTCAATACACTCTCTATCCACTATATCCTGGCACCCTTTTGAGCAAATTCTTTGGAGGAAGCTGTGTGAAACCCCCACAGGCTGGCATGGACAATGTGTGTATCTGTTGGGCATCCTCCAACTGCACTACAGGAGTTTGAGTCTCAAAACCTGTAGGGGGAAGAGTTTCTTCTGCTTTTGTTTTGTGTGCTGTTATAACTCCACTCCTTGTTAACGGGTCTGATAGCATTTCAAACAGTAAATTCTGAGCCTACATAACTACTTGCAATGGGTTATGCAACTGAGTTATGTGATACAGAAATATCTCCCTTCCATAGCTTTGAAACAGACACTTGTCAAGATTCACCAAGTTCCCGGAGTCCTTGTACGGCAAGGTGAGAAAAAACAAAGCTCTAGTCTAATTCCTTTATGCAGTCCTTCACTTTCTCATGTTCCCTTCTTGACTTCTCCCTTTTCCAGAAAACAGTCCCAAAGCTTTCTGTGTATAGTCCTATTGGCTTTGATTTCCTCTACTGCCACTTATTCCTGCCCATCCCTCCTCTCAGTTTTGGTGTTGGTGGAGTACTGCAGGTGCTCCCTTAACACTGCCTTCTGCTGCTTCTTTTTAGATGATCTTACTTGTATTTGCTCTTCCTGCCACTATTTGGCCATCATTCCCCCCTAAGTCTACGCTGCGCGTCACAGGGCAAGAGCATGTGGTAAAGCACCTCTGCTTTTTTGTATTCTTCCCTCCTCCTCAGTGAAGCGAAAGACATAAAGACCCTACAGCAGCTAAGGCTCTGAAATGTAGCTTTTTTTAACACCTGTACTCATCTGGGAACACTAAGCAAACTCCACACTTACTCTAAAATTGTTAATGTGAAGAATGTGTTATCCTCATGCTGTGACCCACATCCATGAACACATACCAGCTCTGAGATGAGGGGTATCAATACTTCTTGACATTTGCTGTTTTCAGGACAGATCTGTTACACCTATTTCTACATGTGTACCTGGAAATACATTCTGAATGAATGAATGAATGAATGAATGAATGAATGAATGAATGAATGAATAAAAACTTGCTTTGTCAGGCTGTAAGGATGAGGGAGGGGAAAAATCTTCCGTAGATAATCATAGGCCTTAATATGGTAGAGGTGGAGCGTACAAGCAAATTGCCTCATTTCTGGTGAGTATTCTGCCATTTGCCTCCAGCTGTGCAACTCACAAGGCAAATCTGCTTAAAAAAGAAAAAACAAACAAGAGGTCAGCTTTAGTGAAGCAAATAAATAGCTGATAACTTAACAGAGGGATGCATAATACAAACTCGTAGCAGAATATAAGGCAACAGAGCAGCCTCTGGAACCACTCAGTCCTGAAGTTTGGTGTGAAGTGTACAGCTCAGCAATACTATCATCGTGCCTCACCTCTTTCTAGGGACAGGCAGTGGCCAGGGAGTCTGTGCCCTACCGTGCTGTTTGAAGCCAAGTCTCCAACGTGTCTTTCCCTTCTTTTCCTATCTAATGTCATTCCATGTTTTTGAGTAAAAACAGTGTCTTACATGTGGGTGCTGCTTAAAAACTGACATAACAGGAGAGAAGCCATTAACTTACAGTTGACTGTGCAATTTAAAATGACTTCTTTGGGTTATATTATTAATGTTAACAAAGCTCGCTTCTGGACACCATAAAAGACAAGGTTTTCCTAGTTAAATATACTCTATTCTTGAGTCATCCATCAGCTGAATGGTGGCAGTTTGATTTAAGAGCCTTGGTTTCAGGTCTGACCTGAGCACTGCAGCCAGCCTGATGTAATTGAATTTTTCAGGGAGATTTTAATTCTTTGCAGGATTGGTTGTTGCATTCTGGACCTACAAATCGCAAAGCCTTTGTGCTGTAGCACCAGACCTAGGAGTCTTACCATCAGGGATTACTGATACCATAAAATCAAACAAATACATAAAACTGGGGCGAGGGAGTACAGACCCTGAAGCCTTAGCAAACACCCCCAGCAGTACCTGAAAACTGGGCCTGCAGCAAACTCATGGTTTCCTCAGAGAGCTGCTGCTTCTCTGCCAGCTCCCGGAGGATGTTCGCCACCGTTCTGGGCCGGTATGCGGGGGAGCATCTCCCGGCCGCAGGGAGCCGCTGCTGCGGGGTCTCCAGCGGCGGCCGTGCCTCCCCGCCCGCTGCCTGCTGCTCCTTCAGGCTGTAGTTGTGGTCCCCGGCGGTCACCCCGGCGCGGGGGCTGGCAAGAGGCTGCTTCAGAGCTCGGACGGCGGGCCCGCTCCTCCGGCCGGCGCCCGGCGGCTCCTAGCAGGGAAGGGAGAGGGGAGGTCAGCACACACCGGCGCAGCCCGGCTCAGGGGGCAGAGGGGAGCGCGGTCGTTACCCGCACGCACCGAGTGGGGGAAGCGGGAGGGCACGGCCCCCCGCCGCAACTTCCGCCGCAGCCCGTAGCGCTCGAAGTCGGCCTCGGCGAAGTGCCGCGAGCAGAGGATGGCCCCGGGGCCGGGCCGCCAGGCCTGGCGGCTCCGCGGGTCCACGCGATTCACGGCGCGGATCCACTCGCGGCGCTGCGCGGCGTCCACCGGGAACCTGCGGTGGGCGGAGAGTGAGACAGAGGGAGGGCGGGTGGGGGCTGCCCGCCCCGCCCGGGCGGGGTGCGGGGTGCCGCCGCGGGGGACAGCCGCACTCACTGGTGGAAGGAGATGCCGCGCTCCCGGCTCCGCCCGTTGTCGCGGGCGGTGCAGCCCAGCGCCGAGCAGCTCCGCGTCATGGCTGCCCCGCAGCCACCGTCGCGGCCCGCCGCCACGCCCCGCCACGCCACGCCCCGCCCCGGCACGGACCGCGCCCTCCCATTGGCTGCCACCGCCCGCCCGCCCAGCTTCCTCTTTCCTATTGGCTCGCGAGCCACGACCCCCCAGCCTTCCCGTCGGAAGCTGCTTCTCTATTGGGCGCGGCGGCCGTTGCTGGTCTGCTTGTGGCAGCGCTGCAGTTCCGCCTCGGTTTGACGTAAGCAGAGAAGCAGGCGGTGGGAATGGGGACCAACCGGTAGCGGCAGTGGAGGAAGAAGCAGCCAATGACAAACGGTGATCCTCGCGGCCAATGGGAGCAGCGCTTCCAGTCCCTATATATGGCGGGGCCGGGCGACCTACCTGTTTTTCCCGCCGCACGGTGGCCAGAGTGGTGCTGAGGTGCACGGCTGGGAGACGCCCGACCGCGGGGCCGCTGTCCGCGGACGTTCAGCCTCGCAGAGGCGGGAGCCGCAGCCGCGCCATGGGGCCGGGGCAGCGCCCGCCCCGGGCACAGCATCTGCCCGCTGAGCGGCCGTGGAATCTGGCGGCGGGAGGCGGCCGCGGAACTGTGCTCCGGCTGCCGTGAGAGGTGGGTCAGGGCCCGCGGCCGGAGGCGTCCCCAAGCCACGAGCCGCCCCCCGCTCTGGGCCGTGAAAGCCGGCGCGTCGCCGGGTGCGGCGGCTGGGTCGCTAAGTCACCCCTGTTGGTGCTGTTCCCCCGCCCCGAAAGGCGGAGGACCCCCACCCCCGGTCTGGCCCCTGTCCGATGATGAGTCTCGCTGCTGTTCACATCATGACAACGCCGTGATTACTGCTGTTGAGCTGAGGAGGACAGGCGGCACCGGAGCCCCCATGTTGCAGGCGCTTTCCCCCGGTTCCTCTAAACCCCAGAGGGGCGGCCGCCCCTAACGCCTGTCTCTCTCTTCTCCAGGGCCGATCGCTGCTCCCGCCCTGGGAAACCCGGAGGAGACCCCGAAGAAGAAGGTGGCTGCACACACACCCCACACACCACCCCTCCCCGCCACTCCACCCCTCTTCCGCCCCCCCCCGCCATTCGGTTCCCGCGTAGGGAAAGGTGGAGCCCCGCTCTCCGCCGCCCGGAAGGCGCGGGGCGCGCCCGGAAACGGGCGGCGGGCGGGAGGCGGTGCCGCGGCTGCCACGTTGGAGCGGGCCGGGAACGGGTGAGCGCCGGGAACGCGGAGGTGAGAGGGGGAAACCCTCGTTTTCCACTTTTTTTCCTTTAGTTCCTGCCGGAAACAGGGCAGGGATGCCGGTCGACAGTGCGGCCGGCGGGCGCCCAACCGTTCCCAACGGACCGAACGGTCCGTTGGGAACGGTTGGGCGCCCGCCGGCCGTGGACGGTGTTTCCGAGACGGGGGGAGCCCCAGGGTATTGAAATAAGACCCAAAAATGAGACGGTGGAGGCTTTTAAACATTTTTTCGTCCTGTGATCCGGCTGGCTGCTGAGGGCATTTGGTGGCGAGGGTCTAGTGGGGGTTTTCTCGGTGGTGGGTTTGTTTCATGAGTTAAGACTGAAAGCTGCTGTAGGGTGCCCGATGTGTGCCTTGATGCTGCTAGAAGAGGGCTTCTCAGAACAGTTGAAGCTTTGGCCACATTTTTCCGTGTTATGGTCTGTTCAGCAACCATGTTTCCTCTGCATGTTGATGTTACTCTGCCAATGGAGAATTATTTCCCCCCTTCCTCCTAGGTGTGCCCTGGAGAGGATGGCTTAGGTGTCTCTCTGTTTGTGGGATATCTTTAGAAAAACGATCACCCTGGCTGCTTCTGCCAAGTCCTAATGCAACTGCCGAATCTGTGGCAGTGCAGTCTCCCCATGCTCCATTTAAGTGTTTCTTTTCTTGCTTCTATTTTTTTAGCAAAATGAAGCTGAAGGAAATTGATCGTACTGCCATGCAGGCATGGAGCCCTGCACAGCAGCACCCCATTTATCTGGCCACAGGTGAGTTTCCCCAGAAAGCATGTGCTAGCAGGCCTCGGGCTACATGTGATGGCTGCCACGAAGTGATCATAATTGCAAGTTGTAAGAGTTATTTCGTGTCCTGAAGGCTCTAGCAGGGTATATGGTGTGGTGCCTTTAGTGAAGTTCCACAGTTGTGCTGTGCATGAAAACATGCGTTGCATTCTGCAAGTGACAGCAAACATCCCCTTCTTTCTTCCAGGGTAAGGTGACAGCAATCCTAACAGCTAGTTCACTGTCCCTTGCTGCTTGTTTGTAACTGTGATCATTTTCTGTGCATTGTCAGGGGGAGAGAGGTATTTGCCCAAAGCTTTTCTTGTTCATATTGGTTAAGAAAACCCCAAAGGGGGAACCATGGGGAGGACAGTTATATAGAACTACATCTAAATAACACAAACAGAAACCTGACCTTATCTCAGGATTCTTTTTGCAAGGATGATGTTTTTATGTCCCTCCTTGTGCTGCTTTTGTAGTTGCTGTTTTCTGTATCATGGCTTTCTCACTGCCAAGCACGCTTCTTTGCAGGTACATCAGCTCAGCAGCTGGATGCAACCTTCAGTACAAGTGCTTCTCTAGAAATATTTGAGTTGGACTTATCGGACCCTTCGCTGGATATGAAGTCCTGCGCCACCTTCCCTTCCTCTTACAGGTGAGGAGTGGGGTTATAAGGGAAAAGCGATCATTGTGGAACTGTTATACATGGTGCATGTGGAAAGGCTACTTCATGAGGTTTATCTGCAGTTGTTAAGGAGAGGAGTAGAAGTTCAGTGCTGAAGGATGAAGGTGCGTGAGTGCTGTTGATATTGTGGGACAGTGAGGTGTCATTGTGAAGGCAATGAGCTTGGACTCCGAGGAGTTGCAAGCAGCTCATGCTCTGACATAAACCTAAAAAAATCTGACATTGGCTGGTAGGTTTGAATATGTATGCAGACAGTTTATCTTGGGGAGCCTCTGGGATTCTCCAGAGAACAGAAGGAAAGGTGAAACTATGAAAATGCAGTGGCAACTCTTCACATTGCCCTATCCTGTTTGCATTTAGGTATTTCAGGAAGATTCCTGTAACATAACTAAACTGGGTCATGTTGAGCGTGTGGTATCATACCTCACCCTGCAGCTGGGAAGCCAAGTTCCAGACTGTATAGCTCCACTTAGCTCTTAGTTCCTTACCATGCGCTTGTCCCAAGAAATATTGTTAGCATCAGAGCATCCAGTTTTCATCTCTGCAACACTTTTAGCAGCTTTCTGGTGGCTCGTCCAGTGGCTGGTGCTTGTTGGCAGGTGAGCTGAAATAACATAGATGGAAGTGCAGGATGTTCCTGTGGGTAGAGAGGGAGGTGAAAATTTTCATTGCCATTGGATTGGGTCCATGACTTTTTCATACCAGCTACAGTGTCAGCATAACCACTCTTTCCCCTGGTGACCCGAAGCAACATGACTGGAGGTGCAGGCTATTACAGCATTTTGCCAGTATGTTCAAGTGAGAATTTGATGCTTCCAGAGAAGCAATTGCCATCTCCCCCACCTCTGACAAGTGGAAATTAATTGGACTTGAGTCTTTGTTATCTGTTTTAAAGCTGTAACTTCAAGACCTAAGGACCTACAACTGTTTCCTAACGTTCTTGACCAAATGCTATTTGCTGGGTTTCTAGAGGTTAAACGTTGCCTATAAACAACGTGAGAGGGGTTGCATTGTGTGCATTTGCATGCAGTAAGATTGTGACCCTGCTTAGGGATGCTGTCCTAATTTGGGTAAATAACAGTTGCGGTAGCTTTTGCAGGAGGTAGCGCAAGGTGTTAGGCTGCTGGCTTTATGCCATGTCAGTTTTGTTGTAATGATTTGTGGGGCTGGCAGACCAGTTGTGCTGGCAGGCAGCTCACAATCTGTGCCCTGCAGTTGTCTGCGTTTTAGTATGTGGGGCTTGTGAGAAACAGTCACAGTCTCTGTTTAATGCCCTGCACTGTGGGCAAAGCTGATGTTAACACGTCCTACTGACCCACTGAGAACAGGATGAGGTGTTAGATCTTTTAAAGTTTCATTGTTCTACCTTGTTTTAACGATTTTTCAAGGCTTGCCAAGTGGCATTTGTTTACTGAATGTCAAAAAACGCTCCTTGTAGCCATGATGCAGTTCTCCTTTGAAAGCGCTTCCCTTGGTGAGCAACGCAAGAATTTGACTTTGTCCCAGAAAATGCGCTACAAGGGAGGTTGATTTTGTGTTTTTAATTAAAAATAACAAGAAGTGCCCCAGCTAGCAATGTATACATCAGGCTCTATTTTGGTTTTTAGCAAATGAAAATGTCCAGGTGGTTAAACCCACAAAACATAAATCCTGCAACAAGCTCTGTTAATTGTCCTCCAAGGAAAGTTTTGCACTGCTTTTATGGAGCCATACTTTATCCTGGAAAGAGCAAAGGACAAGAGGAAAGTGATTGCACAGTTAACTGTTTTTTGTTCCTCGCTGTTTTCTGCCTTCATTTTCGATTATCTTAAGTCCTTTTGAATCTTGCTGGTGGTGTACTACTAGTGCCTGGACAACCCTGTCAGTCACTCCATTTCTTGTAACCTTGCATAGTTAGGTACAGAAGTATAAAAATTGTACCCAGGGAAAGGGTCTGTCTGATATTGCAGACCAATTTCCGTTTGCAGCATCATACTTTGGTGAACCTCCAATGTAATCTGAACACTGGACTAGGAGACTGAGCACTTGGCTGTTACAGTATTTCTTACCCAGCATATGGGTAAGAAAATTTCTTACCCTCTTTGTTTAGCTTTCTGCAGTATGTATTTTTTCATGCTGAAGTTGCTATGATTCAAAGAAATTACTTGAAGGTTGTCCAGAGATAACAAAGAGATTAATAATAACATGGTGAATGCTCAAGTAACTCCTTCCCACCTTCCAGTCAATGTGGGTTTGCTTTCTGCTTGCCTAAGAGCTGATATGTGACACTGTGTCATTTTATGTACAAGAAATTCATTGTTTGCATGGCTGAATACACAGGAATGCTGTTTTGCTTATGCAGCAAGTTCATTGAGTTGGAGGAAATTTGGGTATTTGCAGATGGACACAGTGGTGTGAAAATACTTCATTTCAGGAAGTATGTTTAATTCCTTTTGATTTAGCCTGGAAAATAGATTGTGGTCCAAGAGACATGTGTCTGATGTGAATAAACTACTTACTGGGCCTCCAGTACAGCAGACGAAACACTGGCACATCCAGAAGCACAGATACAGGAAAGGACTCGGAATTTTTCTAGTTCCACCTTTTTCTTCTCTTGTATAGTTGCTCACAAATAGCAAAGGTTTACCTCCATGCTGCAGTTGGATGGGCTTACAGTCCTACTTTGATTACTCCTATTGTTTTGCAAAGGTGAGCTCAAAATCAGTGCAGTGGGAGCACTTACCTGATTTTGCAGCCAGGAGATGAGAGAGATTATCAGTTACCAGGTTATTGGTTGTGCATGTCATGACCCTGCATCTTGATAACGAGCAGAATTGGGACACATTGTATTTCTGATGGAAGGGATTGTAAGTACAGAGACCCATCCTTCAGGAGAAGTGTAGGCAATGCTTTTCTCTCATGTGTCTGCTCTGTCTGCTAGCAGCAGTCTGGAGGCTTTAGCTGGTGTGAGCAAAATGGGGTGCGTCAGGGTATGTGGAGCTGGTGGTGGATGCTTCTAGACTGTGGGAACCTATGTGTCTTACAGGTACCACAAACTGATCTGGGGGCCGCACAGCATGACGTCTGATGAGAGAGTCTCCGGAGTCCTGATTGCTGGGGGTGAAAATGGAAATGTCATTCTGTACGACCCAGCTAAAATCATAGCTGGAGATGCTGAAGTAATAATTGCCCAGAAAGACAAGCACACAGGACCAGTAAGAGCGCTCGATGTCAACATGTTCCAGGTTGGTCTTCTGCTGTTCTTCATCACATACCATCATAGATGAGTGGTCTGTCTTAACTTGTAACCTTAAATCTCTGTCTTTTTTCCCTCCCCTGAAAAGCATGAACTGCATTTGGTGTTTGAGTATGTGTGTATTTAGTAGCAAAAACCCTTCCTGTTACTGGCATTTCAGGATGGGGAATGAAAGAGTTTAAGGTGTCTGTTTCATTCCTTCCCCTTGTCAGTTTATGTTGTCAATTTTTAGTGGGTCTTTTTAGCTCAGCTTACATGTGAAGTAGAGGTGGTCTTCTGTGGTGTTTTTAGCCAGTCGTCTTTTCTAGCTCCCATGTGCTGTGCTGATATTGTTCTCATCACATGGGGAGTATTTACGTGCTCTCACTCATGTTTCTGGTGACATCAGATTTTAGGTATCTCCTTTGGGGGTTGGGTAGGATCCATCTTCAAGATCTCTAAATATTGTTTCTTGGAAAGAGGAGCAGAACAGGAAACACGGTGACGTGCCCTCTTTAGCTGAAGAGCTCTCAAAACCAACAAGCTTTCCTCCATCACTAATGAGCATTTATTTCCTTCTAGATATAGTGGGTTGGTTTTCCCTTGTCCCCACCAGCTGTGCAAGAATTCAGTTGAATTTGTTTCCTAAATAGCACTTCTGTCCCGGCACACTTGCTTTCAGCAAGGCTGCCCTGTGTTCATTGTGTCCTCTCTGAATTGCTTCCTTTCCCTTTCTGCCCGTTATGAAGTCAGGACTTGCTTGTCACCAGCCATGGGATGTGATCAAAGGGCACTCGGTGCCCTATGCTCGTGTTGCCCTGCCTGGACTTTTGCATCCCAGACATGGGATTGCTTCTGGATGATTGCACTCACTGTGGGCAGGGTCCTGTCTGCTGCTGGAGGCCCAAATGCCATGCTCCTTTCCAGCCGGCCCTGCATGTCATAGTCTGCCCAGAGCAAAGCTCTGCAGCAACGATAGCTGTAGCACTGCTTCCTTGTCTGCCCCCTCCCAGAAGCGTCACTGCTTTCCACTTGCCTGTCTGTAGCTGTGCCCCTGCAGCCTCCTCATGGGTGTTTGCTGTGCAGTGGAGGAACACTCCACAAAACGGGAATGTTGGTCTTGGCATGCCAGTCTAGTGCAGCGTATGAGTTTTTTTAATTAACTCAGTCTTTCCTGCAATCTCAAAAAAACTTGCTTTTTTCCCTAAGCTGCTCTGTGTGAGCCAAAGGCTATATCCTGAGCTGATAGGAGAAATTGGCACAGTCCTGTGGATCTGATGCCTCCCAGCAGCTAAGACTCTGAAAGCTGATGCTGAAAATACTCTTAATGTCTATTAATGTGTCTTACAGACTAATCTGGTGGCCTCTGGTGCTAATGAGTCTGAAATCTATATCTGGGACTTGAACAATTTTGCTACGCCTATGACACCAGGAGTGAAGACACAGGTACCAGATTTGTATTTGTTAAATACTGCAGAGCAGACTAATGAAAAATATGCATGTCACTTAAGTTGAGAGCTCATTGAAACCTACAGTTTTAAAGCTGTCTCAAGTAGGGTGGGGGGGAAAGCCTTTTGAAGTCTAATTTGGGCATGAGCTACGTTTCTGGCAATGTTAGATATAGTCCTTAAGGGATGGTACAACAGATCTCTCTGTATCAAAATAAAGAAAAATACGTTCCTGCATGTTGTTCCAGTGGCTTTCCCAAAGGCCAACAAAAATAGGTCTTCTATTGGTACATAATTTTTGTAACATGCTTATTAGACTGTGGGGTTTGAGATATTTTTCTCCTTGTGACATGCCTGTGACTCGAAGCATGTGGCAGGAGCCACATATTGTCCTTAAGGACAATACTCTCTGAGCGGCAGTGTAGGTAGCTTTCAGTGAACGCTTTTGGAAGGAAGTCAGTCATGACAGCACTATTTTGCCGCACTTTGTGTCTAGCCATGATTTTTTTTGCCCAGCTGCATACAAGGGTGACTGGATGCTGCTGCTTTTCTAGCCCCTGGAGTGCAGTTTCCTGGCTGTGCCTGTAAGTGCAAGCATGTGCAGGTCCATGCAATGAATGGTTTGCTCTACTTCTCATGCAGCAATCCTGGATGTGCAGTCGTGTTTATCCACAACAGACCTGTGATTTTGGCTGGCTGCACAAGCAGTTGATTCATGTCTTCATGTGGTGGGATTTTATTCTTTTAAAAATTGTATTTGGCCAGGGAAAGCTGGAGTATCCCCTTAGTCTTTGAGAAATGTTGCATTTTATCAAGCAACAAGTAATAACAAGCTGAGTCTCTCAGGTTACACCACCTTTTAAATATCCATAACCATTACATGTCTTCTAGTCTTCCTCTGTATGTTTCACTGCATGCATGAATCTGAAGATCGTGAAGGTACAGATTGAGGAAAATAGGAGGAAGATAAAAAGCAGCTACTGAGAAGTCAGAAGATGAGGCAGTAGGTTTGGCAGTTACCTTCATTGGTTTCAGGGAGTGTTTAATTGCTCTACTTAAGGGCCAGTGTTTAGCCTGTGTCTATTAAAGAAGATCTATGGGGAAAAACAATAGCCTTTTGTACTTTGTGCCTTGTGAAGGACATAGAAGAATGGGAGGAAGTTGTTTCAGTGCATGTACGTTTCTGTAGCTGTTACAAAATTGCACAAGAAGTTTGTGGTTACTAGGAAATGGGTTTGTCGTGTGGGCATTTTGGAGGATTCTCACCTTAATCAAAGATCCCCAAATAGGACTTTGTCTAATAGTAATGACAGCTGGAAATAATAGTGCAACAAGGACTGGGTTAACATTGCTTTTAATTCTTGGACTAAAAATAAGCACTTGGGGGGGAATAAAAAAGCCCCACAGAATTCCTCCAAGCAAACGTTTTTTTAGTAAGTCAAAACCTAATAATCCAAGGCAAAAGGGCAGTTCATATACCCAGATGTACTTTCATGGAGTAATTTTCTGTTCTTGAAGACAGTTGTGCTTAGTCTTCTTTAAGCAACTGATGTATCATATTGTAAAGCAGAAAATGCAGATATTACAGCGAAATACTAGCAGCTTATAAGTCAGGGTTTTCAGGTGTTCTGCCCTACAGCATGTGTACATAGGAAACCAGAACACATGCAGTACCCCAGATGAGTCTCCTTGCAGATTTGTCGTTTAGCAAGTCCTGAAAATAACAGGTTTTGAGTCTTTGATTTGGAAAGGTTGTGACAGGCTATTCTGTGTGCAACAGCCTCTCGAGGACATCAGCTGCATTGCATGGAACAGGCAAGTCCAGCACATCCTGGCGTCCGCCAGCCCTAGCGGCCGAGCTACTGTGTGGGATCTCAGGAAGAACGAACCCATCATCAAAGTCAGTGACCACAATAACCGGGTGAGTTAGCTCTCGCGTGGCTGCATGGGTGCTTGTGGAGAGGTGTGGGTTGCCTGCATGTGGGGACAGTTCATAGCACCCCTTCTTACATGACATAAAACTGGATCAGGCACCAGTATCTTTATACAACATGCTAAATATCTAATGCTTTCTCTTAAAAGGCTATGTATATGCAGAGGGGTTGTCAGCGTTTTAAACAAAAATAGGCAGATGCAGGTTGAAGCAAGGCAAGGCAGTCAGATTTCCTGTCAGAGTGATGTTAGTTTGGAGAAAGCCATTACTGATCTGTTTGGGGCTACCACAGAAAGCTTTTTATTCATTCAACTAGTCAGAAATGACATGTTTTGTGTGCTGGAGAGATGAGGTTGCAGCTGTGATGTACTGTGGGTGAGCACATTTAGTTTTGCAGGGCAGGTGATGTCATGACTTAGTGCTCAGGCAGAGAGGGCTTCCTCCTTGGCATCACAGGTGGGATGAGCACAAGAGCTGAGCCCTGTCAGAACACTGATAACTGATGGAGCTGAGGCCTGTTCTTCTGCTGGTCTGGATGTGGAAATGGGAACAGGCTGCAGCCAAGCTTGGAGAGGGCAGGGTCTGTGGTGGAGAGCACCACAGAGGAGTGTTGCTGTTGAGCAGGTTACAGGGGACGCTGCCTCATATAGTTACAACCACCATGCCTGCTCCTCAGGCAGTGTAAATCTTAAAAAGAGCCTACTGAACTTGCGAAGAGTGATGTATTTGTATAATTCTGTATATTTTAAATGGAATATTGCTACAACAAACTTTGAAGATGTAGCAAGAGTTCAAAACGAAATTTACAATTTCCTGAAGTAGCTGCTTGGTCACTGCACTCTTATTATTCTGATAAACTGTGTAATTCTCAATGTTTTACGTATTTGTTGCCTAACATAACAGCAGCACGGTAGGCTGTCTTCTTCATGTGACTGCAGCCTAGTGGTACAATGTTCACATGACAATAATGTCTGCCTAACAATGCCTTTTAATAAAATATCAATAAAAATATTAGAGAAAAAGGTTTGTACAGAGGGCTTTACAGTTTTCTTACATTGAAACAGGATTGTGAACAAGATGGCACAAGGTCATCTCTTTGAGAGGACCTTGGGAAACTAACTGCAAGTCTCCTCACTCACAGAAACAAGGAGAGTATCCCAATCTAAATGCAGTCAGAAATAATGCTCAGAAACACAGCTGCAAGTTCCTTTGCAACAGTGTTTTACCATGCATGTAGAACTACTTAGGCTAGTTGTCTTTTTCCTTTAGTGCTGCTTAGTTATTTTATGCTGTGGCACAATGTTGTCCCTCAGATGCACTGCTCAGGCCTGGCATGGCACCCTGATGTTGCTACCCAGATGGTCTTGGCGTCAGAGGATGACAGGTTGCCTGTGATTCAGATGTGGGACCTAAGATTTGCCTCCTCACCACTTCGTGTTCTAGAAAGCCATACAAGGTATGAGTCTTATGTAGTCTGCTGCTCCATGGTGTTTGCACTGTTGGTGATTGCATACCAGTTGGTACATCTCAGTTCTTGCTCAGTTCCCTGTGAAGGCTCACTTAATTGGAGGTGGTGATTCCATCAGCAGGCAGTGTTATATGCTGGCTCACTGACTAGCCAACCCTGTGTCCTGAAAGGCTTGCCTTCTTGGGGCCTTCTGGTTTGAAGGGGACAGGCCCCCCTCCAAAAAAAAAAAAACACCCACCATCCTGCTGAAACACTGAAGTTGCTAGTTTGTTTCTATGCTTTTTGAGGAGAGGGAGCTGAGGTGCAAAGAGTTAGTAGTAGTTAATTTTGCCTGAATACTGGACTGAAGATGCACCTGGGCACATCCTCACATGTGGACATGCACAGTCTCTCTGCCCCTCAGTCCCCTAAATGCCTTAAATTTGGGTGTGAGGAAAGATTTTGATAAATTCTTGTCCCTCCTCAATTGTTAGTGAAACTTTCCTTATTGCCCCAAAACAGTGCTTGATTTAAGGAAAGAAAACAGCAATAAGTCTGTGTTGTGTCTTCTACCAAAACTGCTGCCAGTGGTTCTGCTGACTTGAATCTCCTGCTAATAAAAAGAAGCTGACAATCTTCATAGTCACCAACCTTACCTACAGGTTTGCGCACTGTGTTAACGATACTGCAGGCAAACAAACCATTTTGTTACACTGGTGTCCAGATCCTACTGCATGACTGTTGCATTTAATTTTCAGGTACAATGACTGCACCTTTATACCTCTTCATGCAGAAAATAGAAATCATCTATTTCAATAAATAAAGTGCTGATAACATTGAAAAATTTCTCCTCTTGTAAGAGGATGGAGCGTGGAGGGCATTTTGAGGTGACATGCTCAGCTAATGTAGAAACCGAACTTACATGTTTTATCACCATTTTTCATTTACATTAAACTTTTTTTTTTGTTGTGACTTTTCATGCAGGGGTATATTGGCCATTGCGTGGAGTATGGCAGATTCGGAGCTGCTGCTTAGCTGTGGGAAGGATGCTAAAATTCTCTGCTCCAACCCTAACACAGGCGAGGTATTGTACACACACCACTTAAAAAAAACTCTGTTCAGAGGTGGCACAGTGGCATATGCAAAGCAAGTGTTGGTGTGCTTGCATTCCTAGGAATGATGCTTCTGTGGGATGTTTCTCCCTATCCTGTGTACTTGTCTGGTATATGTGCCTTCTGAGCTTGTTCTGGTGGTGCAGGATTCCTTCCTAGTATTGCTGATACTGCACATTTTTCCTTACTGCTTCTCTCCTGCTAAGTAGTAAGATCCCTGCTCATTATAAAGGATAGAAATTGCCCCACTTAAACTGAGTGTTTTCTTCCTACTCTTTTGGTTTTGTCTGGATTACTGTTGCAATTGCCTTTTTCCTTCTGAAAGTGTAAGAACTTTTATCAAGACCAGAGGGATTTTGTAGGTTACTACAATAGTGGCAGATCAGTGAGAGCCACTTGAATGTGTTCCCAGCCTGCCCTTTTGGGCCTGGGGATACCTTTCAAAGGGGATGCAGATCCTTTTTTCAGACAACTAGAGTGTTTGCCCCTAGACCACAAGAAGGGCTTCAGGCACGTTGGAGGGCTCCTTGCCTGCAGTAGGCAATAATCCTGGAGGATGGAGCGAGAAGTGTTTCTAAAATTCAGACATTGGCCCAAAAGTGCAAAAGCTGTGGGGTAGTAAATGAGTTATCTGAGCTGGATTCTGAGCTGTTAGAAAGGCTTTACATGTGGATGAAGCATACATGTTTTTATTAAAAATAAGAAACAGTTTCCTGGGAGACAGTGAGGCAGTTAGCATTTTGCTCTTTGAGTTTCTCCTAGTTTATAGTTAAATGTCTGCTGCAGTGGTGGGCTTGTCTGTTCCAGGGCAGGAGAGGCTGTCTGCCCAGAGTGCAGGTTTTAACTTTTCCAATTTTCCTGCGAAAACAGACTTACTTTGGAGCCTGGACATGTCTCCATGTAGTGTGTAGAGATACTCAGATTAGCTCTGAATGACCTAGCATGAATATTGGCAGCAGCTCCCAGCTTGCAGTGGGACAGCACAGACATACCCGCCCTGCATAGTTTCTCCTGTGTGGATTAAACAGAAGACTTAATGGGAGGAGAAGGAAATTAAGCAGTGGTGTGTGATAATCTCCTGTTCAGCGATTGTCAGGGTTTGCCCACTGTTAGAGTGTATGGTGACATGGAGGCTGCTGGAGAGCAAGACAAGCAGACAGGAGAATTGTTGCTGTTCGACGTGGTACTTCATAAAAGCCCTGATTTGTTGGACTTGTTTTTGCTGCCCAGGTGCTGTATGAGTTGCCCACAAACACACAGTGGTGCTTTGATATCCAGTGGTGTCCCAGGAACCACGCTGTCTTGTCTGCGGCTTCATTCGACGGGCGGATCAGCATTTACTCCATCATGGGAGGCAGCATGGATGGCTTGAGGCAGAAGCAAGTTGACCAGGTATTGAGAAATGTTCAGCTAAGAATATGGACAGAAAGAGGGGGCAGAGGGTGCGGTTTGGAAATGGGCTCATGTGAAGTCTTCTTGCTGCTGTCTGCAGCCCTGCGTTGCAGGAGTACCAATCCAGTGCAAATAAATGTTTATGTTTAGTTTATTGGAGATATGTCACTTCTGTTTTTTCCCCCTTTTGTTATTGAAGCTTTCATCATCTTTTGGGAACCTTGATCCATTTGGTACAGGACAGCCCCTCCCACCCCTGCAGCTTCTTCAGCAGACTGCCCCACAGAGTGTCATTTTGCCCCTAAAGAAACCACCCAAATGGATCCGGCGACCTGTGGGAGCATCATTTTCGGTAAGCAAGAGACAAAGCTGGGCATGGTTGGCCAGGTAGGAAGGGAGATAGCCGTGGCACTTGCAAAACACTTTAGGAAGAGGGGAGTTCAACATTGTACTCCGCCTTAGGAGAACTTCCCCTGTTTGTCGTTGTGACGGGAGGTGCTCGCAGCAGCTTCCAGACTGGGTGCTTGGGACAGCAAGCCAGCAACAGTGTGACAAAAATGCTTGGGGAAAAAGAAACAAGGAGGTGGTGTGTTGCCAACAGGCACTTGTAGCTTTCTGTTTTGGGAGTAGGGCTTTGCTTTTATTTATGTGCAGTGCTTGCTCTGGAGTAAACAAATGTACGTTGGGAGGGGGGAATGGGACCAAAATGGGTATCTGAGATCTGAGTGCAGTTTGAAGCTATTATGTGAGTCAGTGTGGTGGAGAATACTCAGGTCAGCACTGATCAAGGTAGCAGGAGTTGCTGTAGCAGCACACAACTAGGGTCTTCCATGGCTGGTTGATTTGCAGAGGAGCCAGGTGAGAGGGTGGCAAAGCCCTGCTTTTCATGAGAGCAGAGTTGTCTGCTCTTTGGCTCCACCTTTGGCTTATTTTCTAGACCCACAAGCCATTTCTTAGGGATCTCCTGAAGATTTTAGCCTGTCCACTTGAAAGGGATTTCTTTGCTGAAATACTGCTCAATTTTCAGCATTGTATGTCTGCTTATTCATGATCTGATGTGCAAATTAAATGCAATTTTCTCCCGTCAAAGAGAAGTGATGTTACCTAGCCGCTGACTGATGTGTCATTTTATAATAGTGTTTATTCCCTCATTCGTCCTGTTTTTCCAGGAGCCCGCTGTCAGTATTTTTCTTGGCTAGGCTTTTTGCTTTTTCTAATGCTGACTTTGTAATTTATTTGACTGGCCTATATAAATTAACTTTGAGCTATAGAATGAAATAATATTAGAAGTAGCTTATAATATTTTTTTCTTCTGTTGATTTTACTTCTCTCCAAATCATGACACAACTTACTGCCCATTTCTCATAGGCTTTTAACTGGTAAACAGCCTACCAAGAGCAGGGCAGACATCATGCTTGAGCATTTATTTAATGATGCATAGGTTTCTTTGGTAATTACATTGCAATATGATGAGATACTCCATTTATGCTGGGCACTGTACAGACTCACAGCTCCAGTTCTCAGTTTCTAGTCAGTCTTTTCCCTGAGAAGAAATGGGCACAGGAGTAGCTGTGCTCATAAATCTTAACTAAATGTGTACCCACTTACCCAGCAAGCTCCTTACATGCATAGAAATATGGGGTGGTGGAAAAAAGTCAATGAGTTGATGTCAGGAATGTTTGTTCATTGAGCTTATATACAGTATATAAAATCATGTGCATACATATGTGTATGCTCATACTTTTTCATATATACTCCAGTGTGTACTTGTATTTTTTACATACTGCATGTGTGCCTCAATTCCAGTTTGGAGGCAAGCTGGTTACGTTTGAGAATGCCAAGTCTCAGCAGCAGCCAGGCATCGAGCAGCAGCAGCAGTGTCACCATGTCTACGTGAGCCAGGTTGTTACAGAGAAGGAGTTCCTGGCCCGCTCGAACCAGCTGCAGGAGGCTGTGCAGTCTGAAGGCTTTGCCAACTACTGCCAGAAGAAAATTGACATGGCCCAGGCTGACTTTGAGAAAAACGTGTGGGCCTTCTTAAAGGTAACAGGATAACAGCAGTTCAGGAGTTCCCCGCTGACTTGGAAAGCTGGTACAGAAATGGTTCCTTCTGCACAATATGGTGTTTTAGCAGAAGAGATGCTGGCTGGGAACCAAAGTGTAGGCTGTGGGAATAGTGCCCATAAGCCTGGCTGTTGGAGGTGGCCCACCAGAAACGAGAGGGTTCTCAGGGCCAGGGGTGTTTGGGGGGGTTGTGAGAAATCATCACAGAAGCCAAGGCTTGGGGGAAGGTATCCTTTGGTTTTTGACATCCTCCATCAGTACATCTTTGTACAGGGAGCTGGTGAGAAGGCATAAAGCTTTGTGACAGTTTTAGATATGCTTTTCACTGCTCACTATGAACATTTAGAAGTTTCCAAGTGAAGCAGATAAGCAGATTGTTCACCTACAATAACCACATTGAAGCCTTGCCTTACCTGCTTGGGTGCCCAAGTCACTGAAGGCCTTTTCAGTTCTCTTTATTACACTTACTCTCCACAGTCATAGCTCTCACTGGGTAATTTGTGCCAGTCAAGTAAAAAGCCAGTGACGGAGAAAATGCAAAATTTTGAATTGAAATATATTCTTTAACTTTTGTTTTTTAAAGGTGAACTTTGAAGAAGATTCACGTGCTAAATACCTTGAGCTCTTGGGATATAGGAAGGATGATCTGAAGAAGAAGGTAAAAGTGCCTGGAAGCTGTGCTTGTGTTAAATGCTTTACTGATGGGTGTATCCACAGAGTACAGCCTGAAATGTTGATGATGCCATGTATGGTTGAAGTACTCATTTACCTGTGGGATGGTGCTGTGGTTTAGCCCCAGTTGGCAACCAAGCACCACACAGCTGCGCACTCACCGCCCTCACCCCCACAGTGGGATGGGGGAGAGAATCAGAAGAGGAGAAGTAAGAAAACTTGTGGGTTGAGATAAGAACAGTTTAATAATCGAAATAAAATGATAATAATAAATTGTAATGAAAAGCAAAAGAACAAGAGAGAGAAAGAAGCAAAACCCAGGAAAACCAAGTGATGCAACAGCTCGCCACCCACCAAACGACATTCAGCCAGTCTCTGAGCAGCGATCGCTGCCCCCTGACCAACTCACCCCAGTTTATATACTGAGCATGATGTCATATGGTATGGAATAGCCCTTTGGCCAGTTTGGATTGGCTGTCTTGGCTGTGTCCCCTCCCAGCTTCTTTTGCTGGCAGAGCATGGGAAGCTGAAAAAGTCCTGACTGGTGTCAGCACTACTTAACAGACTGATGTTTTAGTTGTTGCTATGAACATTATTCTCCTACTAAATCCAAAACACAGTGCTATACCAGCTACTAGGAAGAAAATTAACTTATCCCAGCTGAAACCAGGACAGAGTGGAAGAGCAATTACCAGTGTCCACAGGCTATTCAATACAGTAAACATTTTTATATAACATTATTTTCGGTCTGTTTCCCAGCAGATAGTATTTGTCAGTACTGCAGCTCTCCTAATAGCCATAATACAACTGTTACCCATGGTGCTGGAGCCTCTGTTTAAATATGGATGACATGAATAGTTGCGTTATTTAAGGAATTCCTTTGTTCCAAAGGACACTAGAAATCTTCCTCTGCTTTTTAAATTTTGTCTAGATAAACAACTCATGAGTAACTTCAGAATTCTTACAGCAAACAGTTTGCTTTGGGTTTTTTATTAGCTATATAATTTTCTTGCAATAAGGATGTTCAACGAAAATTTCAAAGCAGGCAACACACTTCAGAGGTGTGTCTGCATCTGACTGTCCAATGTTGATCTGAAATTCTCACCCATCAAGAAGCTTTGATACTTGTCGGTTCAAGCTATTCATGTAACTTTATTATGTCATCCTTCTACTGTAGCATCATGGAATCTGATCTGGTTTTAGGCTCTCTGGTTGAAGACCATGTAAGCAGTCTTCAGGCTTTCATTAACTACCTTGGCAAACTTAGAATAGTCCTTTTTTTTGTGTGGAACACCATTCATTTTTACAAAAAAAAAAACCCAAAAACCACCACAACCCCCCCCCCCTCCCCCCCAAAGATCAAACCTGGTTACATTTGGAAAGGCAAAATTTGGATTACCAGGAAGCAACTTGCACATCCTAACTGTAGAGCGTTCTTCCAAGTTGGAAGAAGATCCTTATCTCAGTGTTACAGGGGATGCCTGCTGTGCATTTTGGCTCTTTGTTGCTTTCGGTGCTATACCCAGGAACTGTCTAGTATTTCTTCAGTTCTGATTCAGTGGATTTGAATGTTTGACTCATTTTTCAAAGAGTGGCTCCATAAAGATTTCATTGTGGTTACGAATTAAATGGCCTCCAGGGCAAACTTATTACAGAAAAAATAATGTTTTTGCTAATAGTCTGTCCTCAGCTTCTAAATTTTTGTTGCATGAGTCAAAGGCAAGCACAGCAAGGGAAATCCTGTTTTTGAAAAGCAGATGTCAATTAGAAAATCCAGTTGAAATTTAATAGTGTTCCTGTGGAGTGGCCTCATGCAGACTGGAGCCCACTGCCACTGTTGGTCTGGGTTTGATATGCCCTGTGCATGGGGAGAAGCTGGGAAAATGGGCATAGCTGAATTGAATAGCCTGAAATGCTGGGCCTACCCCATTATTTCTGTATTTGACGAACAGATGAGGGGAGCTGAAAGGTCGTGTTTTCATGTAGCTGTTTGTCAACAAAGCATTCCAAGTTGAAGTTGAATTAATGTTTTTTAGTGTCAAGAAATAATACAGGACCGCTCATCTGAAAATTTCTGATACCCAGATGATAAGCTTGCTAAAATCACAACTTGTTTTTCATGTTACTGGTAGGGTAAGGAAAGTAAAAAGGGTCACAGATTTCAGCTTCTTGGAATAAGCTGTTAAGAACACAGTGTTTTATTTTTATCTTCTTAAAACCTGTGATTCTCATATGCAGGTCAAGTCCTGAATTTCTCCTTTCTATTGTAAACTAATGATTAAGAAAGAGAGAGAAAACTATCTCCAGCAATTTGAGCTCAGTTTTTTGTGAAAACTAGCCTACAAGGGTAAAATAAAGCCTGCAGTACTAAAAGCAGTAGATAACATTAGCAGCATTAGGAAACCCAGGCTCCCAGATGCTGAACTAATATATTTTTTGCATGTATTCTAAACTCTATACACTAAACTGGTGTTTTTGACAGCCCTAATTGAATCTGGAGTCACGATTTGCCTTGCAAAGCAGTAGAAGCTGGGTATTTTAACTCTTCCGTACCTTGGACAATCCTAGCCCACATCCCTATGCCTGCTGTGCTTGAAACCACAGCTTTCTGACAATCTTCCTGCTACACAAGGATTGCAGCTGCTTCATTTTCCCTAACCAGAGCAGACAGAGGGTTTTGTCCTGCATGCTCTGATACTATTTTTATTACTGTGGTTTCCAGTAGCTCTAGTGAGGTTTGTGACCCTTGAGTTACCAATTAAAAGGCGTAGAGCAGCTGTTGTTCCCATCAGAGCTTGGAGTGCAGGGGGCTTAGCCTGCTGGGAAGGGAATCCATCATCAGGCTGGGAAAGGAAATGGCTTTAGTTTCACGTTAACTGTTCTGCAGGCAACATATTAGCTACATGTGCCAGTTTTGCAATCCAAGAGATCAGTGTGATGTCTGCCTCTCTAAAATAAAAGGGTACTTAATTAAATCTTGTTGTTTTCTAGATTGCATCTGCTCTGAATAAAGAGGGTCTTGCAGATGGTGACTTGGGAGAGGTGAGCAAACACGTGTGTACAGCTGTGTTCAGTTTTATAATGCCATGGTAATGGGCAAAGTAAGAATAATTTTTCTTTCTGCTTGGTAGCTGTCACAAAGCAAGTCACAAATAACCCATCATATGACCAGTTCCTACATTCAGTAGGATGAAGGTACTTATTTAAAAAAACAAACACGTTTTTCCACTCAAATGTCCCCCACCCCCGCCTCTTCCCTAACAAAGGGCTGTCAGTCACAGGTTTTAGTTCAGGGTCTCAGTGATGTTCCTCCACCTTTCCTTTTTGCTGCCCAATGTGACACTTTGTGCTGCCTGTGACGTAGGGCAGAGCATTGCTACCTGGCAGCTGGTCTCAAGAGCAGCACCTTGCCAGGCTTTAAAAAAGGCAGGACTGAGAGTGTGGTCCTGTAATGCTTCCCTGCAAGAGTGATAAATACAGTTCAGGTGTTGCCTGTTGTAATTGCAATGGCCTGAGTCTAGAACAGGGGGGCTGCATTGCTTTTGTGCTGTAGACATTTTGGATGTCATATGTAGTCGCCTAATGGGGAAGAAAAGATTTGCTGCATGTTTTCAGGCAGCTAAGATGAAAACAGCACAAGGTACTGTGTAATGACAAAGATCAAGGAAATGGAGGGCCTCTACCATGTTTGTCATACGCAACCATATATTTCAAGTGCATTTTTGTGATTCTCAGTCTGTTTCTGGCTACTGTTGGTGGGAAGGTGGCTATACTGTGCAGTGCAAAGTACTACTTCCTCTTTTGCTGGCTTTTTTTTTTTTTAATGGCATCTTCTTTCTGCTGAAGGCTCCTGCAGAATCTGATGAATCTGGGCCAAATGAGGGGGACAAAGGCCAGGCTACAGAGGAGCAGTTCTTGGGAGAGGTATCTGTTGCCCTCTAGACTAACCCTGTTGACCTCCTGTGTATTTACTTTGTTACTATTAAGAGCATTTTATTTTGTTGGGTTTTCCTAGTGCTGAGGATATATGGAAATACAAAAATTACTTAGAATGAGTAAAATGTCGGCTCTTGTTAGGTTGCTTGAGATTTTTTCATCAGCCTCAGACATCATTTAAATAGATTTTGGCGGCAATAAAGAATGAGCTCATTTTGTAACAGTCCAGTTGGCACCAGACTCAAGGACTTTATTCAGCCATAGTTTTCACTCTGATATTTCCCTAACATGTACTAAATGATCTGCTGCCACAATTCTAATGCATTCCTCCCCACCGCCCCCCGCCTTCCTCACTTCTTTCTTCCTTTGGTTGATTATTACCAAGCTGTCAGCTTATTACTGCCCTGTATATAAAGGTATAACATTTTGCAGAGATGCAGCTGTGGTACTGGAAGAGAGGGGGAACGTTTATTCTCTGCATTGCTCCCACCGATATCACAGTGCCATCCATCCCTGTTGCACCTGAACAGCGAGTATCAGGGCTTTGGTAGCCAGCTGCCTCATGAATGTCTGTTGCAACAGTTCATCCAGGTTTATCACAGGCAGTTTGTGCTCCACCACATCTGCCTTTGGGATCCTAGAGCTTTTAGAATCATAGAATCGTCTAGGTTGGAAAAGACCTTTAAGATCATCCAGTCCAACCATTAACCTACACTACCAAGCCCACCTAAACCAATCAAGGGCAGACTAGACTAAACCATATCCCGAAGTGCCACATCTACCCGTTTTTTGAACACTTCCAGGGATGGTGACTCCACCACCTCTCTGGGCAGCCTGTTCCAATGCTTGAATGCTTTTGTTCACTTCTATGCATTTGAGCAGCTTTGTTTTCAGCCCTGTGTTTTAAATATGGGGACAGGTCTATAATTAGAACTAAAGACCCAGCCTCTGCCATGTGAAGTTATAGCACTGAAAATACTAGTATTGCTGTGTGAACAGGCCAGCTTCATTCTCCCCCATTCCCTCAGCCTCTCTTTTGGGTTAGAATTTGAGCTGTTAGCCCCAAACTACCTATGTTCGCTGTGCTCAAACCTGTGCTTGGTGCCTGTCTGCAGTTGTCTGTGAAGATGAGGATGGTGGTTTATGGCTCATGCGTGTTGGAGTGGTGCACTTGTTGACTCCATGTAACAGCCTGTTAAGGACACCAAAACAGAGCACCCTCCTTAGATTAGGTGCTTGATTGCTTATTAATTCATTAGACACTGCAAAGGCAGACACATGTGTCTGACTGTGTAAGGATTTTGCTGTATGCAATCATGAAGATACGTTTGTTATGAGACATCTAGTATCTTCTAGGAGAGAAATCACAGCCAAACGTGACCGTAGTCTACCAGAATGAGAGGTAAATATTTGTGAGGTTGGCCTGAAGCCACTGATGATGCATTGGGGAGTGCTGTCACATACATAAAGTAACTGGATGGGCACATTATTCCTGTGATATTCACAATGTGCTCTCAACTGATACCAAACACATATCGTGCATTATGTGACAGCAAAATAATTTTCCAGACGCTGCCTCCTTTCATGAGCCTAACATAAAGCTTGTTTCAGAGTTACCTCCCCATCCCAAATGCCTGTTCTTGGTTGACTGTGTACTCGTTCTTCATCCTCTGAAGTACAATTTCACTGACCAGCATATAAGCAGGGTGTTCTCAGTAGACTTAACTCCCACTGCATGTACTAGCACGCTGGCTTATGACAGAGGAGGCAGTTTGTGGGACAATTTCTGCACTCTTCTTAGGCTGTGCTGTGAAAATTTATGGTGGAGAGAGGCTTCCCTCTTGGTATTACTTCTTTATTATTAAAGCTTTTGTTTGAAACCTCAAGTACTTGCAGGAAATGCTCTCTATCTTAATTCCTGGGGGAGTTTTATAAAAAAGTAGCTTCTGTCTGCTGAGCACTCCTGTACCGAGTACAAAGTGCTTAAGTCTGTGTGGACCATGCTGGACTTCTGTGTTGAAAATTAAGCATGTGTTCATGTGTTTTGCTTGATTAAACTAGGGTGTATGCCTAGTGCAGAGTGTTTCAAGAATGAGCTGAAAGTCTAAGTGGAGCAAAGTGAAACCTAGATAGCATTATGGTAGACTGTTCTTGGTAGGGGTTGAAGTTGAAAGAGGAAGGAAGGGAGAAGGTTTCTGATTTTGTGGTTGTGGCTGTTGTTTTGCTTTAGGGGGTTGCATGTATATTGGGCACGAATGCACGTATGCAAGTCAGTACCCAGGATCCAGGTGTCTGGTTGCTGGTATTTGTGATCTCTAGGTATGCACACTTGTGCTTGCATAAGCCTTCCATGGTGGTTAGAAATCTGGGGCTTCCAGCGCTTTCCCCCCTTGGCATCCAATTTAAAAAATGGTCCACTCTGATCTCTCGAAACAGTGATTTTATAATGGCGTGTTTACGTGCGCTGGAGGTCCTTTGATAAGCCCAGGCCTTTCTCAGTGTGCTTAGGAGATGACTTTGTGCAGGCAGCAGGCTAAGTTGATTATCCTGTGCTGCAACAGTGTTCTAACAAATGACAGGGATAGTCTTCCCTTCTAAGTTAACGATCTCTTAGGTGACTGGTAGTCTGAAGGTCTATCTTTAACTTGTAATGCAAGAGTCATACTTTTTAAATGTGTGTGTATATTCCAAGTGTTTACATAATCTCAAAAATTATGCTTTTCCTTTCTCTTAGAGGGTGAAGGACCATAAACAAGAAACTGAAGATTTGGTATCTGCAAAGAAGACATTTAACATCTCTGTTAGTGGAGGTAAAAAAAAACCAAACCTTGATATTGATTTCATTGTATGTGCTGATATTTATAAATACTGATGTTGATACTGGTATTCCAGTGAGAAAGCAATTTCTGCACAGATTGTGAAGGATTATCATGACTTGCCTCTAACTCCATTCATTTCACAGCAGTCTCAAGGCACTTGAAAATACAGCTTCTATAGCGAAGGAAAGGAAATACACAGCATTCATATACCCCATTGCTGAAATGCAGCTACTCTGAGTGATTTCTGGTATAAAAGAACACACACCTGATCAGGCATGAAGCGCTAATGTTGCTGTTTGTACAGAAACTCCCAGGGGATCTTGAATAACACAGAAGACCATTGACCCCTGTCTAGTTTTGGCTTTGGTTTTGGCACTGTATGCAGAGTAGTTGTTTCAGGGGTCATTTAGACCTCTGGCATTTTGCTAGCATTCACTAGCATGTCGCTCTGCAGCAAGGTAAGTGATACTTGATAGTGCCCCACCTGATGTGGCTGTGACCATAGTGTGTTTGAGACTGGGATGAACTTGAGCATCCCTGTAAGTACCTGCCTGGAGCAGGCTGGTTTGCAGAGAACTTTGCATAGTGTTGTACAGTGGGACAGAATCACCTGGTGTTGCATATTAAGTGATATTTGTGTCATCATTTAAAAATGCACTCCTCTCATTGCAGATGTGGATGGTTTGATTACCCAGGCTTTGCTGACTGGTAACTTTGAGAGCGCAGTAGATCTCTGCTTGCACGATAACCGCATGGCTGATGCCATTATCTTGGCCATCGCAGGTGGACAAGAGCTGCTTTCTAGGACACAGGAAAAGTACTTTGCTAAGATGCAGAGCAAAATTACCAGGGTATGTTTTTTTCAGTTGAGAAACAACATGCATGTAGGCCTTTGGCAACTCCGTTTTTCACATTAAAAGTTTTCTTGCCTTTTCATAGGTTTATTTCTGTGAGAAGCTAGTAAGTACTCAAGTCATCCACAAGATCTCAGAGCAGAAAGATTTCTGTTACTCTTTTTTTAATGCATCAATAAGGAGAGAAGAGGCGCACTACCTGGATATCAATACACAAGAAGAGTGTTCTTTACTGTGTCTCTGAGTTGCATATACACTAGTAGATCCTCACTGATAAAGATAAATATCTTAAGTAGCACATACTTCAGTCTGTTATCTTGTCACATTTTTAAAGAGTTGCATGTGACCCATGCTCAGTGCCAGCAGTGTTGTGTTCATCAGTCTTAACAGCCTGTGATCAGTCTTAACAGATTTTGCCAGTGATTTGTTTCACTGCATGCACAGAAGAGAACTAAGCATGCCCTAAGTAAGGGTAGATAATCACCCTTTGTCTACGAGACAGTGTATTATGGCCAGCTGGTTATTATTCTTTTCAGCTTTTTGCAATGCTAGGGATTGCTGATGCTGTTCGTTCAAATCTTTCTTCTTTACTACTGATGTGAGAAAGTACCAACAGGAGGATGAAACAGGAGAAGTTGCCTTAAAAGAGCACAGGACAATTGGTTTGGCAAGGATGGCTGCTCTTAGAGGAGGGGAGAAAGTTGCTCACGTCACCTTCAGCAGTCCATTGTCAAAGAAGGGCTTTTTATACAGTAGCAGGAGGCAGCCTGTAAAAAGGGCATGTTCTCAATTGTTTTCCTGGAGCAGGGCTGAAGGCTGCAAAGCACAGTCACTTGGGGAGTTAGGGTACACAGCACCACAGGCTAGGGTCTGTAAGTGGGATTTTGCTGCTTGTTACCTGTGATCCAGTTTAAGATAGGAACAATTTGCATTTCTAGTAGTGGACAAGTGAAAAGAGGAAAATCTCAAGTATTAAGACTGCAGGATTTCTTTCCCTGCCCCCAGCTCCTTTCCCGTCTCTTCCTAATCAGGGGAAGGAGAATTTTGTAGTGTGTGGGAAACTTCTTCACTGTAGTTCATCCTTTGGGAAAAGGTATTTTTATGAAGAGCTGACCTGTGCCTGTGCTAATGAGTGACCTTGTAGTTGGGACCTTGCATTTGTTGTTCAGGTGTGATTTCTTCTTTTCTGGTTGCAGACTGCACACTTACTGCTTGTTCAGCTGTTTCTGAGCTTGAAGTCTTGGCATGACAAGAGCTTTGTTCACTAAATAGCAGCACAGCTGCCAAGTCTGTCTTTTTTGTCTGAAGCAAAATAACCGGAGACAGAGTTTGAGACAGAAGGAACTGGAATTTCATTCTGAGGGTTTTTGGACAGGCATGGGTGCAGGGTAGGGATACTGCAGCCAGCTCAGGTTGATATTGCTGCCAACTTGTTTCTTCCTTCAAGCAGCCTTTTCAACTGCCCCTTGCTGGTCAGCTTGAGGCCAAGAGCTTAAAGCTGAATGAAACAGTTTGACAAACAAAATTCATACCCCTTGCTGGGCACTGTGTAGAAGACTTATAGCTAAATACTTGGTATGTTATCTTTGTCTGCAAAAACAGCGCTGAAAACTATCTGCAGCAATCCCAGCTTGCAGAGATTTGTGCATTCTTTTCTGGCATGTTTTGCAACAAGAATAATTGGCCTGTCTGTATTTTCTGAGCTTGTTTTGTGATTTTCACTGAACTCCTTTTGAAGTAAGATGTACTCTTGTGCAGCTGTTGAATTGCAGTGGAGTATCTGCTGTAACCCTGGATACAGTGGGGATGAATACACTTGAATAGATACAAATTATACTGTATCCTAAAAAAAAGGAAGTTCTACCAAGGTCTTAACTGTGGTATCTCTCCTCCTGGTCTAGCTCATCACTGCAGTGGTAACAAAGAACTGGAAAGAGATTGTGCAGTCTTGTGATCTGCAGAATTGGAGAGAGGCTTTGGCTGCTGTGCTCACTTACGCCGGGCCAGATGAGTTTGCAGCCCTTTGCGGTAAGGACACTTTACAGGCTGGATGTCATTTATTCCACTTACAGCAAAGCTACACTTTGCCATGGTTGTTTTCCTTCCAGTAAATTACTGTAATGCCTTGCTAGTTTCTTTGATGGATAATACAGTTCTTCAGTCCTGTTGCAGAGGAGGAGGAGAGGAACCTCTGGGGTGCTGTGTTCCCAGTATGTTCCCTGATTTTCTGGGCACAGAACCCAGACCCTTGTGAGCAGATGCATCCTGGTATCACCTGTGTAGTGCACAGCTGCTGGTCTCTTACTGTTTCCAGATGTGTAATGGTGATGTTGATGTGACAGGTGTCTCAGCCAAGGGACCAGCGTCTTGGAGTGTTTGTGCATGGGACACAAGTGGAAATGTTTCAGGGAAGTGCTTCACTCTTCTTTCCCAAGAGCAATTTTGACTTCTTGGAAGGAGTCTTCTTTCACAGGCAGTGAGCATGCTTGCCCTCATGTACACTCTATGGCAGACAGCTGGCTGGGTTTAACCCACAGGGAAGTTATATTGCCAATAGCTGTGTGCCTGACACCCTGTCCCCCTCAGATGCCAGCCACAGTACAACTCGTTTCAGCACACGTCAGCCCAGAGCAGTATCATGGCTTTGTTCATCACAGTTGCTTGGCTGGTTGCACACTCGGGTCACGCTCCTGAAATAAAGGAATACAAAGTGGGTGGCAGAGGGGAGAATCAAACCCTGGCCTCTTGTCCTCTGTCATGTCAGCAGATGGACTGTCCCCTCTGACATGCAGGTGTTTGACAAGTCCTTGCTGCCATGGCATTAACTGCCTCCGAAGTACTATGAGCTCCCATGAAATAATCTGTGCTGGACACAGGAGTATGTCCTTACCAATGGAGCCCAGAGGCAATATCCCTTCTCACTGTGCTGAGCAGAGATGCAACAGGCATTGCAGGCTTCCCCAGCCTCAGCAGTGATGGAGGCATTGCTGAAGTGGTTCACCAGCATCTTCTTTGTTCGTCTTTTTCCTAGATCTCCTGGGAAACAGGCTGGAGAGTGAGGGGGACAGCCTTCTGCAGACACAGGCTTGTCTCTGTTACATTTGTGCCGGCAACGTGGAAAAACTCGTTGCTTGTTGGACCAAAGCTCAGGATGGAAACAGCCCCTTGTCCCTTCAGGTTGGTAATTCTGTTAAGAAAGATGTTGGAAGTAACACACTGCAATCATTTGGCACTTGAATCAAATGATCTAGTGTAGAGCTTTGATGCTGTCTGATAGCTGCATGTATCTCAGGATGCAAGCCTTTTCCTTCTGGAACAGGTAGCTTTTGTAGAAGTAACACATAAATATGATATTGGAAAATGTGCTGTGAAGCACGATGTCCCTTATGTCTGCTCTGTTCTTTGGGTAGTCATGCTAATATGCTTCTTGTATAAAAAGGTAGTTGTAGGGCTTAGAGTGTTTTGGTAAAGGGGCTTTGAATGCTTGTATCTTTTGCAGTAGGGGAATACTTGGATGTTTTTGCATTTGGAAGAGATGGCTTGGATCTTCAGGGGAAGAAATCTAATAAATTATGGTTAAATCTGGAAGGAAAACTGTAGGAAGGTTCTCATGAGAGTTTTTCTCTAGGAGGTTAAACCTACAGGGTTTGGTTTCCAGTGGTGAAATATGTTGCATATAGCAAATATCTTGGGGGAATAGGATTGACGATAAGATGAAGCAACTATGGAATAATTTGTTTTATAGTATAATCTTAGTTTCTTCCATCTCTTGAGGGCCTTTGAAGGACCAGTTTTAGAAAGTACTTAAAGTAATGTTACCTGGCAATGCAGTGAGTCTCTAGTTAATTGAAGGAGTTTTGCTTTGCATTATTAACTCTCTCCGGTTTTGAATTACCAGAATTACTTTCCAGTCTCTTGATTGTGAGGGCTTTGTTTACAGATTTACCTTGAGTTTGAATTTGCATTTTGATTGCATTGCTTTGCTCTCTTGAGCTAAAATTGAAAAATATTTTTGGAGTCATAATGAGGCTGCTTGTTTACTATGATGTGGAATTGCTGAAACTCGTAGAAGCTGTTGGTTATCTTGTTTTTTTTAATTTGCCTTTTTTGAAGTGCTAATTTGTTGGGAAAAACAAAAATGTAGTATTGAACAGTCAGTAAACAGTCCTTATTAGTGATGTATGGTTGAAATCCTGTGTGTGGTACGCTCATTAAATCTGTCTTCCAATATAATACAGTGACAGTAAGAAAAACATGAGAAAACTGACCAGAAAATGTTCCTGTAACTTAGCACTAGGAGGAAATCCAACCAAGACCGGTTCTGGTATTTGGGGATGTGCAAGGAGGGCAAGATACGGAGTATTCCTGGTGAATAAAAGGAAAACCATCTTTGCAGTAACCACTGGAAAATGATGGACGACTCTCCCAAGGGAGTTCTTAAACACCTTAATCAAAAGGACCTAAGAACTGACTTACTAAAATGCTGCAAACAAATGCATGGCGCCCCAGCACTAATAGTGGTGATGGACATGATGTTTTCCATTCACTGTCATGGCTCTTGCCAGATATTTTTATGAAAGCATACTCTTTTGGTGGACATGCTCAGTGCTGATAGGGCACTGAAATTCTGTTTAATAAAAGCAGTTCTTTTGGCTTTGAACTCTACCTGATGCGCTGCTGGCTTTGCTGTTAGAAGCCACTTGGTGCATGGTTGCTGGTTGCTGTTCTATTGTCTCCGTGCTGGGAAAGTCATGCCTTCAGTGCAGCTGTAACTGTCTGGGAAGCCTGCACTTGGCTTGGGCTTCCCATCAGGTGATAGGGGTTCTGCAGGGCTGCCCTGAGGAACAGCCCTCCACAACAGTTGTTAGCCTACTTCACCCCATCGTTCTCATTTGTGTGTTTTGGTTTGGGTTGGTTTTTTTTTTTCCCCCGATCTTCCAGGATTTAATAGAGAAAGTCGTAATCCTGCGCAAAGCCGTGCAGCTCACCCAGGCTGTGGACCCTAATGCTGTGGGGGCCCTTTTGGCTGAGAAGATGAGCCAGTACGCCAACCTCCTGGCTGCCCAGGGCAGTATTGCTGCAGCTTTGACCTTCCTCCCTGCAAACACCAACCAGGTACGGGGCCTCTAGGTTTTTTACTCCCTCCCTCTGTGTGAACAGGTGTACTTTGAGCAAAGGTCCCTGCATGCTGCAGTTAACCAGCAGGACTGCCATTTGAAATGCACCTCAGGATGTGATGGTCAGGCTGTTTCCCCTGTCCCTGCACTGGCCTCACTGAGCTGGCAGAAGTACACAGCCTTGTTCTTCTCCCTCTTCATTTCACACCCTTGTCCTTGCAGCCAGTGGCTGCCAAGGGGGCAGCTGTCCCTCCTGCAAGCCAGACAGTGAAACATGTACCTTGACACTTGGTTGGCTGTTTTCTTTTGATTTCTCATCTTCCATCAGCTAGTAGTTGTAGACAGGCTGGCTTGGGAATGATGCAGCCCAAGATGGGAGGCAGGCACATGGAGGACACTTGCAATGGCCCCATGTCTCGTGCAGAAAAGACTTCAATCAGATAAAGCAGAGCAGGCTTCTGAGAGACAGCTCATCAGTGTGTGGCCAGTCAGCCTCTGGGTGTGATGCACTGGGTGACAGGCAGTGCACTTAACCTTCCTTCGGTGTCCTCTTCTGATTGCAGCCAAACATCGTGCTGTTACGGGACAGGCTTTGCAGAGCTCAAGGGGAGCTGCCAGTGGGACAGGAGGCCCTCAAGGCACCATACGAGAGACAGCCCATGCCCAAAGGACGAGCTGGCCCTGTGGCTGGACAGATGCAAGGGCCCCAGGCTCCAGCCCAGCAGTATTACCAACAGGTAAATGGTTTTTGGTAGTCAGGGAGGAACATGGTGCTTGAGTTCTGGAAAGCGATGGATAGAGGAATTTTTTTCCTTTCCGTTATCTGAGCTGGGGCTGTATGACACCTCTACCAAGAGCCTTGTGGTGAATGTCTTTGGTGCTGCTTTTGAATCAGTACAGATGCCTCTGGAAACATCCTTTAAACACCTTGTCAGGTAGCTGGCTTCTGAAGAGGAGGTGTTTTCCCCCTTTGTTTGAAAATGTGCTTCAGTACCAAGAATGACTTTGTGGGAGAGCACTGCAGGATTTTTCCATGCTTGTTCTCATAGTCCCTGATGTTGTCCCATCCCCGCAGGCCTTGGACCTTGCTCATGCTGCTCACCCGCCTCTTCTGGGGCTGATTATTTCCCTGTCCAGCTCTGATGTTGGCTGCAGAAGTCGCTGAGCAGTGGCAGTAGCAAACTGAGGGCATGTTTTGGCAGTTGTGGGTACAGCCTGCTATGAAAACACCTTCCCAAATGGGCATAAGGGAGCATAAGCAGTATGGGCAGGGGGGTGAGACAGGAGCGGGGAGGTAGGTCTGGGCTGAGAGTGAGCTGTGCCAGAAGAAAGACACGGTGAGTATGGGACTGTGGGACTGCTGGGGGCTGTGCAGGGAGGAAGAGCAAAAATGGGGGAGGCAGATGCCCGGCTTTATCTCTAGCCTGAGGACAATACTGCATCAGACCATGTTGGCCATCACCAGTGTGGTGCGGTGGGCAGCCCTGGCTGTGAGCATGCTTAAAGAGGATCGCCAAGTCCCTAATCCCTCAGGACAGTGCTGGAGCTCATCTGGCACTGCTCTACACAGGGTCTCTGGGCTGAACTTTTCTGAGAGTGGAGCCATGCTAGTGCTGCGGGTCTTCTCCTTACACAGAAGAGAATGGCACAAGCAGAGGCATGTCTCTGTCAGTGCTGCCATTCAAGCACTGCCTGCCAGAAAAATGGGGGCAGGAAGGAAGAAGGGCTGAAAAGGGGGGGGGGAGTTGTGCTTTGTTCTCTCCCTCTTGATGTCAACAATTGTGAGTGCCTTTGCCTTTGCTCCAGGGTGTAACAAGGTAGATTTCAGAAGGGACAAAGCCTTCATCCTGTTCATACAATATTACCTTGCTAACGCCATTGCATATGGTTTTAAATGCATCATTGTTAATAATTATCTCTACTGTTCTTTCCTGTGTCTTTGACCTTCCTCCTTGTAACCAATGAATTGCCTTGAGAAGCAATGCTGCGCATTTGCCATTTGGCTGTGGAAAATAGCAGCTGTCCTCTAGATGGCGTGATCTCAGCAATGCTTTTTAAACCAGTGTTCACTCTTTCTCCTACTGTTTCAGGAATGCCTCATGCTGTAATTTAAGCAAGCCAGGCTCATTAATAAAAGGCTGGGTGTATCACAACCCCATGAGCACACCACAAATGAGTTACCCCTGTGTTCTTGGCTTTCCAGGGAGCTCATGCTCAGCAGGAAGGGCTTGAAGGGGACAGGTGCCATGTCAGAAAGGTGCCCAGCGGTATGCTGATGAACCAGAATGGAAAGAAATTACATATTTGAGCTTTAGGATACTTGTTTGGTTTTACTTCCTTTTAAGAAAAATGTGTGCATAGGGCTTGTTCAAGCTTGAGGCAGCATTTGTTCAATTGCTGCCCCAAACAGGAACATGTACTTAAAACTTGGCTTCCTTTCAGCATAGATTTTTGAACCCTCTTTTTCATCTGAAAAAAACCAAGCATGAATGGGGATGGAAAAGTCTTTTAGATGATTCCAGTGATGAGTTATGCAGACATTAACAGTGGTTGTTGTATGGCTGGCTGTACCACTAGCCTAGCACTACACAGGGTTAGAGGCTGGTAGACTGAAGTCAGCTGAGCCAGCCAGGACTTCAGGGTTGCATCTTTCCCTCTGCCTGTGCTCACATGCAGTGTTGGGCTCCTGACCCCAGCTGTGCATCCCACTACTGGGCAACACGAGCTCTCCTTGTTCAGGGATGTTGCAGACATAGGAGGTTCTTTGTTTCTGTCACATCAGAAAGGTAGTAGTGGTTGTATGGAACTGAAGGGCTTTGGAGTGGCAAAGAAGGAAGATAGAGGAAAGGAGCTGTGTGTGACTAGCTGGGAAGCAGTTAGCTTTAAGATGTATGTTTGTGCATGTGCAAGAGCTGAATATCAGATTTTAACCTTTTTAATTCATCTTAAGCTTGATTTAAACAGACTGCTTTTGTGTCAGGCAGTATGTTTGAATGTAACATGGAACTTGGGACTTCCAGCTGTGGTTAGTGATGCTTGGTGTCACGCAGTAGCCTGCAATAGGAGAGCTTCTGCAATAGGAATATGTGATGAAAGAGGCAGACCTGGCTCACTGGCACGTGTAACGCTGCGCTTGCTCCACAGCCTGTTGTAGCTGCATCTCTGCTGAGCTTAACCTTTGCTCTGCAATTCATTTCAGCTCCAGTGCAGTGGTTTCATCTGTCTTGAATGCACTTTTCCTTCTTCCTCTGAGATTTTTTGGCTGTTACAAGCACCAGCATGCAAACCTTTTTGTGTTCACTTCTTTGCATCTCATTCTGTGAAACCCTTTAGATTTTTTTTTTATTGTTTTGTTTTCCATGATTGGTATTTCTTTGTTCGATTCAGGTTAGAATTGCCCCTACTGTCACTACCTGGAGTAACAAAACTCCTACTGCCCTTCCCAGCCATCCTCCTGCAGGCTGTCCCTCTGACACACAGGTATAACCTTCATTATTCCTCTCTGAGACCCTGCTCCACCCCAATACATCCCCTGGTGTAGTCTGTGTGCTTGACACAGTCTGGTATGGATAGGCAGAAGGAGCAACTTCCACGTGTGCTCTGGTTTTGCTCCTCTGCATCTCATGTTGCTACTTTTTTTTTTTTAACCAATGCCCACATGAGTGGCTCTGGAAAGCCTTGAGTGGGAGCTCAGTGTGACCTGAGCCTCGCCAGCCCTTGCCCCCCCCCCCGGAATATTTGAAGTGTGATGATATTTTTCCTTTCCCTCTTTCCCATGGAAATTAGAAGCTTTGGAGTTAACATTTAAGTTGTTTAGTTGAAAGCTGTGCATGGCAGGGTGCTCTCAGACTGCCTGAATAACAGGCAGCACTGGCAAGGACCTCTTCCTTGTGTGGGAAGGTATGTGCTGCTCTGCTGCTGCTGAAGTCACTGCACATACAGGCTGTGCTTTCAGTGTTACGCTGGGCGTCCTAAGGCACTGGGGTGGTTGGAGGCATTTGCCGCTGTGCTGGTGGCTCTTCCAGGGAATGTGGTTTCAGGTCTTGAAATGTGAACTGATCATTTTGTTACGGTTCTGCTTCAGCACTGCATTACTGTTGCTCACTAAATCCTATCTCCCCCTTCCCTTTTTCCTGCAATCTTGTTTTTTACAGGGAGACAACCCACCTCCTCCAGGGTTTATCATGCCAGGTGCCATTAATCCCAACATGCCACCGCAGCAAGCCACATCTTCCAATTACAGCATGTACTCACAAGCAGGGGCCCGGCAAACGTACCCACAGAGTGAGTAGCAGCAACTCCCCTCTCCCACCCAGGTGGGCCAGCCAGGTGATGAGGCCACATTTACTTGGGGATAGCCAGTCTCCTCCTTGGGGTTGGGAGGGTTCAGACCAAGTCAGTCCCGCATTTCCTGGGGCAGGGGAAAGCTTGTGAGATGACACCTGAGGATTGTAATTTCTTGGTGGAGTCCAGACATCAGGCGCCCTCTGTCAGACATTGTCCCCTCTGCTGAGAAGGTGTCTGCCCACAGCTCTTAGACTCACTCCTCAGCTGGCCCTTCTCAAGGGTGTGCTGGGATCAGAAACCCCCTAGTATGAGTCCTGGAGAAGCAGCACAGGCCTGGCAAAGAGGGACCCAGCTCATCTGTGTGTGTCTGGGCCATCCAGTTCTCATTGGGACTCCATGAAGATGGGAAAGGGGATGAGGAGAGAAGGGCAGTAGTAGAGGTGAGTGAGGAAGGGGGCAGAGCACTGACACAAAGCAGGGGACTGAAGTTACAGGCACCAGGGAGGAAAAAAATGGGCATAGCTGGGCAGAGAAGAGGCAGTGAAGTTAAGCTGCAGGGCCCACAGTGAAAGGCTGTGAGCTTGCATTCGCTTCCAGAGATTGCTGTTCACTTCCTTGGCCTACACTTTCCCTTTGTGTAAACCTGGGGCAGGAGTTTCCCTTCCCTGAGAGGCACTGTGAGGACTGCAGTAGTCCAGAAAACAGCCAGAGCAGCAGCACCCATGTACCCCAGCTGCACCCCAAGTGGCATGGTGGCTCTGAGCAGGAGAGTCTGTGGGGGAGAATGGGAGTCGTTACAGCCAGGGCAGTCCTTTCTCTGCCTCCCCATTCCCAGTGGCAGGCTGAGGTTTTAAGCAGTTCTGCAAGTGCAGGCAGAGTTGTGGGACTCAGGATTTGGCTGGGTAGGTAAGTAGTTTGAGGGGGAAGGGGCAGGAAGAAAGGAGAGTCAGGTGGAAGGAAGCAGAGGCAGATGAAACCTGCTCCTCTGTTATGAACTCACTGTCTGAATGTCTTTTCTCCCTATTTGTAGCATATCAGGCCACACAACAGTACTCTTGTGGAACAGGGGGACCAGCTCTCTATCAGCCTCAGCAGCCTATCGCTGTCCCTGCTTCAGCCTCTCACCTGAACCCTGCCCCTAACACCACCCCTCTCTACCTGCCCTCTGCCCCTGCTCACTCTGTGCCCTCTCCGCTGTACCCTGGGCAGCCTCAACCCTCCCCAACAAGCCTGAATCCCGTCTCTTCCCTCCCTCTTCCTCCTTCTGGCGCATCCTTTCAGCATGGCAGGACAGGACCTCCAGCAACTTCTGTGGCTTATACGTTACCTACTGGACCAACAGGTACTCTGCCTGCAACCAGTGACCTTCCTGCATCCCAGAGAACAGGTCTGCGCTTGGATTGGGGGGGGGGGCAGGCAGGGAGGGGGAGGGTTTTGCTTTCTTACGCATGCAGTTAAATGTGCACCTTTTCCTTGTGAATGCTTTGTACAAAGTTTGCTTGTGCTTAGAGATCCGTTCAAAGCATTTCTAAAACACATCATCTTCCCTGTGTATCTAGCGATAATACGCCTGAGTTGCTGCAGTGAGCACTTGCTGAGCAGCATGAGCAGTCATCTTTCTCTTGTGAGTCAGATCTTGCCATAAACACAGACCTTTTGTCTTGCCCAAGACAGGGTGCTACAGCATTGTCTTGGTATGAGGCTTTCATATACTATAGGTGGATGGTGGCACAGTTTTAACCTTGTGAGGCTGGCATCAAAATCTGCTATGTGGCTGGAAAGCAAAATACAAAAATGAGCAAGTTTTCCTAATTGCTGCAGAGATGATGATCCCAATTCTCCTTGCAGAACAATTTTGCAAATATAATTTGTTCCTGGTTTGTGAGCAGCATTTCAAGCCCGGGATTGGCAGCATATTTAATTTAAGCAGCATTTCCTGTGGCATCAGCTCACTTTCATTATTTTTTTTTCCTAACCACTTAGTGCAATGGGATTTACTGTAGCTGTGAATGCCTTAAAAGAGAATCAGAAGTGATCTGGAAATGCTTTTACATGTCTCTTTCCTTAATGTTAATCAAAAGCATGTGTGTGTGGCTGCCATGTAAGAGCATGTTTGAGCATGCATGGTGAGAGAGCACGCACTGAGGTGCAGCTCGGTGTCTCCTTGTGACTGCCTGGATGTAACTGTTTGCTGTGGGACAGTGACTTTGCTTGCAATAACAAACCTGACTCTTCACTTAGCAGCCTGGGAAACAACAGCTTTGCATATGTCAGACTGCAGGCAGTATGTGGTCCTTTTCTAAACCTGGCTGTAAACATACTTCACATCCTGGTGGTCCAGCTGGAGAGTCAAGGACCAGATCTGGGAAGCAGGGAGCGGAGAGAATATTAAGCAGGATCTGAGGGATGTTCCAGGGATGCTGACCCTGCTGACAGGCCCTAAGGCCTGTGACTCCCTCTCTTCTTTTAGAAGTCTGTTAGGGGTGATGCAGTGCAGAAAAGGCATAGTGCCTTGTCTTGGCAGCAGCAGTCTTAGGAGTAGGTGTTCCTGGCATCCCTGAGGCTGGGAGCCCACACCTCTCATGGCATTGCCTTCACACACACACTTGTGTTTTGGGGAGGAATGGTCTTTTGCTCCTTCAAAAAACAGGGGGGACTGGTGTAGGGCAGCTGCCAGGGCTGCAAGGGGAGAAGAGGCCTTTCCCTCAGTCCTGCAGCCAGATTTGGTATCCTCTCTGTTCTTGGAGATGCTGTACTGTGACCTCTCCTGACCCCATGTTATGGGTCATGTCAGACTTATATCTCTAAGCCAGAGGAATTATGAAATTCGACAGAAGAAGAGGTGTTGGATAGGGTTCTAGGCCTCGGATGTGAAGCAGCACTTTATAATGCAGACAGCATAGCTTCTGCACCTCCAAATAAATGCAAGGAACAAGAAAATTGTTCTTTCTTATCCGTTTTACTACTCACATCACTGGCAGGCACTTCAGATGTGTCACTTGGTAATTTTCTTGCATTAACAGTGAAGTGACATAGTCCATGTGGCGTGCTCAGAGCAGGTGAAGCTCTGTACTCTGGACAATAGAAATTAGGGACATTAATGACAATACCAGCCAATTTCTAAAATTGTGTAATCCACATAGACAGTAGTCTAACACATCTTGCCTGTGTCATTTTAATATAAGGGAAATTGAAGCAGTCGTTATCCTCACTGCCTTGCCAGATTTCCTTTCAAAATGTGGCACAGGAGTGGGCTGTCCCCATGTGCCGTAAGACCAACTGGCAGGGAAGACAAATGGCCTGGCTGTATAGGGAGCTTTTGCGGGGACTCGGGGGAAAAAAGGAGAGTCTACCACCTTTGGAAGAAGGGGCAGGCAACTCAGGAAGAGTACAGGGACCTTGTTAGGTCATGCAGGGAGGAAATTAGAAAAGCAAAAGCCCAGCAAGAAGTTAATCTGGCCACTGTTGTAAAAGATAATAAAAAATGTTTTTATTAGTACATCAACAATAAAAGGAGAGCCAAGGAGGATCTCCATCCTTTGCTCGATGTGGGGGGGAACATTGTGACCGAGGACAAGGAAAGGGCTGAGGTACTTAACGCCTTCTTTGCCTCTGTGTTTAACAGCCAGACCAGTCATCCCCAGGGTACTCAGGCCCCTGAGCTGCAAGACAGGGATGGGGACCAGAATGGAGCCCTCATAGTCCAGGAGGAAGCAGTTAATGACCTGCTACACCACCTGGATGCTCACAAGTCTATGGGGCCAGATGGGATCCACCCAAGAGTATTGAGGGAGCTGGCAGAGGAGCTTGCCAAGCCACTTTCCATCATGTATCAGCAGTCCTGGTTAACAGGGGAGGTCCCTGATGACTGGAGGCTTGCCAATGTGACGCCCATCTACAAGAAGGGCCGGAAGGAGGACCCAGGGAACTACAGGCCTGTCAGCCTGACCTCGGTGCTGGGAAAGAATATGGAGTGGTTCATATTGAGTGAACTCAACAGGCAAGTGCAGGTCAACCAGGGGATCAGGCCCAGCCAGCATGGGTTCATGAAAGGCAGGTCCTGCTTGACCAACCTGATCTCCTTCTATTACCTGGTGACCCGCCTGGTGGATGATGGAAAGGCTGTGGATGTCATTTACCTGGACTTTAGCAAAGCCTTTGACACAGTCTCCCACAGCATTCTCCTTGGGAAGCTGGCGGCTCATGGCTTGGATGGGTGTAGTCTTTGCTGGGTAAAAACCTGGTTGGGTGGCCGAGCCCAGAGAGCAGTGATGAATGGAGTTAAGTCCAGCTGGCAGCCGGTCATGAGCGGTGTTCCCCAGCGCTCTGTTTTGGGGCCAGCCTTGTTTAATATCTTTATCAACGATCTGGATGAGGGGATTGAGTGCACCCTCAGAAAGTTTGCAGATGACACCAAACTGGGTGGGAGTGTCGATCTGCTGGAGGGTAGGATGGCCCTGCAGAGGGACCTGGACAGGCTGGACCGATGGGCCGAGGCCAACTGTATGAGGTTCAACAAGGCCAAGTGCCGGGTCCTGCACTTGGGTCACAACCACCCCATGCAACGCTACAGGCTTGGGGAAGAGTGGCTGGAAAGCTGCCTGGTCAAAAAGGACCTGGGGGTGTTGGTAGACAGCCGTCTGAACATGAGCCAGCAGTGTGCCCAGGTGGCCAAGAAGGCCAACAGCATCCTGGCTTGTATCGGGAATAGCATGGCTAGCAGGAGCAGGGAGGTGATTGTTCCCCTGTACTCGGCACTGGTGAAGCTGCACCTGGAATACTGTGTCCAGTTTTGGGCCCCTCACTACAAGAAGGACATTGAGGTGCTGGAGAGTGTTCAGAGAAGGGCAACAAGGCTGGTGAAGGGTCTAGAGCCTTATGAGGAGCGGCTGAGGGAACCGGGGTTGTTTAGCCTAGAGAAGAGGAGGCTGAGGGGAGACCTTATTGCTCTCTACAACTACCTGAAAGGAGGTTGTAGTGAGGTGGATGTTGGTCTCTTCTCCCATGTAGTTAGCGATAGGACGAGAGGAAATGGGTTCAAGCTGCATCAGAGGAGGTTTAGATTGGACATTAGGAGAAATTTCTTCACGGAAAGGGTGGTCAAGAATTGGAACAGGCTGCCCAGAGAGGTGGGGGAGTCACCGTCCCTGGAAGTGTTCAAAAAATGGGTAGATGTGGCACTTCGGGACATGGTTTAGTCTAGTCTACCCTTAATTGGTTTAGTGTGGACTTGGTAGTGTTAGGTTAATGGTTGGACTGGATGATCTTAAAGGTCTTTTCTAACCTAAACGATTCTATGATTCTATGAAAATTAAAAGTTGTCCATACTAGGCTTTTTATAAAACTTTCTGAGAATTATCAGTGCTGCTTGTGTTTTTCCCAGCAGCTGTGGTGAGAAGGCAGCCAGTACAAAGTGTCAAACCTTCAGGAACCCAAACTTTGGCATCATCTCTGATTCCTGGCAAACACTAGCCTTAGGCTGAAATGCAGAGGTGGACTCCAGGGCACAGTGAGGTGCCGAGGCCAGATGGCTCATGCATGTGGGCTGCTGGCGTGCAACTGCTGCCTGCAGCTGGAGAACTATTGAAAAAAGATAAGAGGTATCTGAAGAGCACACTCTGTCCTCTTCCAATTTTTAGAGTATGCCTTTCAAAAAACATAAGAAGAAAGAAACCTTGCTTTGTAAATGCAGAAATTACAGTGTACATGCTTAATATGCTTAACCACCAACATATTTCCCGGAGTGGCTGCATTGCGTAGTGAAGGATACCTTGGCGTGAGATCCCATAGAACCACAGAAATCTGCAGCCAGAAGTAGATCTCACCTGTAACTCTGAATGTTCCAGTGCAGAGTGTATAGTGATGCTGATCTTGGCTTTGAAGTGATGTGCTTTTGTGTGTGTGGTGATGATCTCATCTGGGAACATCGTGTTTCACTTTGCAGTGGTAAGGGTGGAAGGAAAAAAATCTCAAATTTGAAGTCTTGAAAAGCACCTGACCTTTTGAACTGGCTTGGAGATAAAGATTCACTTAAAAAAGAAACAGTTCTATAAATATCTTCTGGTTTTTGTAAATGCATATAACATCAGTATGTTAAGCTGTGCTTGGAGCTCCAGTGAGCAAGAAAAGCCCACGTTTAATTTCATTTTCAACCTGTCTCGCTTTAGTTTGTGACGGATCTTTGAACCTGCTTTCAAGGGAGTTTTAATTTTCGGAGTCTTGAATCTTGTTTGAAATTGTGATAGAGCAATTCTGAGCTAAGGGAAGGGTTTGCACCAGAACTATAAGTGCATCAGACCAACCCCAGAGACAGGAGTTACCTCAACACTGAGATTCTTCTCTTTGAAATGGCGAAGGCTTTATTGGCTGTGTTTTGCCATTTGGATTTGTTTCTCAGTCTGAGCAGGCAGTGTGTCTTCTTGCATGGGTGTAAAGCTGCTGTGTGAATGTGCTTTTTTTTTTTTTTTTTTTTTTTTTTGCTGGGCTGGATGCAGTTGAGAGTGTGCCGTGATTTGGGAAAATACTTGATGTCCACCTATAAGTATCTCCTGGAGGGCTTTCTGGAATGGTAAAACGATGGTGAGAAGATTGTTGCTAAGAGTAATGGTCTGTTGGCTGCACTGGCTGGTAGGAATAGAAAATGAGAACACTGGCAGAGATGAGAAGGTGGGCCAGGACTCTGCAACATTTGTTAGAAACAAGAAGAAACACTGATTTACTGCATGGAAAGAGCAACAGGCTTGTTTTCAAGGAAGGCAGACAAAAGCAATTCCACAGGGTGGTTTGGACAAATGACTTGTCTCTAAACTGGCATTGTAATCAGGTTAGGTGTTTTTTTTCTCCTGACTTTTCATGCTTATTGAAACTAAATTGCTAATCAAAAACTACAGACCAATTGTTTTATTCTTTTTTGAAGAAAATCTTTTTTTTAGTTCTCTTTGCATTTTATCTGCAGAAAGCCTACCAACTCAAGACCAGGCCTCTCCCTTCACAGGTAAACTAGGTACCACCTAACCTGAAAATAATTACAGCCACTACATGAAATTAATTGAACAGACATCAATAATGCATATGTTCTTTAGAGAACATTAAGTGTGATGCTGTTTGCCAATTAGACTTTAATCAATCAATTTTTAATTCCTTAATTAAAACCAATAGCAATGTATCTGGAGTTTTTAACCACAGAAATGAATGCTGGTTTTCCTTTTTTAAAGCAAATTATTCCAGGAAATTAACAGCAGTAACAGTCTAGTAGATTTTCTTAACCTGTTACCGCTATCAGCACTGCAGAAGTTAGACTTCCTATATCAGAAATACTCTGGGACTTTCTGGATAGGGAGGAACAGAGGAGACCCTGGCACACATGGCTCTTGGGAGATGGCACTGCCTTTGGTTAAAGAGAAAGCAGATGTGAAAGGGGGTTTAAATTGTTTTTCATTTACCCCTTTAACATGCTCTGGATGTGGAACTTGTTTAACAAAAGCTCAGAAGCAAATGACATTTCAGATAAATTGAGCAAATTCTGCAGTGATGTTAAGCTCTGTTGTCTAAGGTGAATTCATTATCTAAGTGAAAAACACTGTGGTGAAAAAGTCCATTGTTGGCTTTTTTGTGGCTTTGTGTAATAAATCCTGATTACTCAGCAAGACTGTGGTAATGCTGAGATATAATGCTGTGGTCCTGATTACATGTGTTCCATGATGAGATGGGGAACTATTTCTAATGCACTAATGTGAGCTTTGGTGTACAAATCTTGCAGCTGCATGGAGCATGCTTTCTTGGAAGAGTAGAAGGTTTGGTACAGAACAACACCCCAGACTCAGAGTGAATCTGCTCAGACATCCTCTGTGCTTCTTGCAGTTTCAAACAAACTGCCCTTGGTGCAAAAAGCTAGATTTTGCCACCTTGCTCCAGCAGCTCTGCTCTGCTTTTGGACACAAAGCACCCATAAACATGCTGTAGCTGGCAGGGGAGACCTGGGTTTATGGCTTTTTTGTGTCTCTAGGGTGGCTGGGTGAATCTGGCCTGAAATGTTTAAGGCTCCTGATGCCTCTTCTTTCTGTGTTGTGTTGCTGGGGAATGTCTTAACTGTCACATATAAATCCATCACAGTACACAATTGCAGGAGCAGCTCTTGAGAAATGGATGCAGCTTAATGGTGTTTTTATTCACCCATGGTTTCTGACATCCCTGCTGCTGATTAATGTTTATAATAATGTTATGGTGATCGTGGGAAAAAAAAAAGTTCAAAACCGATTCTCATTTTTTCCTCATATGGTACAGATGGGAGAAACTTTCACTGGTAACTTAAGCGGTCTTCACATACACAGTCTGTGTAGCAGAGCTGTGTTTTGGGCATGGTAGGCAACTGCCTGCCTTTTCAAAGGGTGTGTCTGCTCAAAGTTTTTTCCTGCAAGAGAAGAAAAAGTTAATTATTAGGAAAAAAAGAAAGGGAATCAACTTGTGTCAAGCTTGAGAACAGTTGGTCAAGATGCCAAACCTGTGCAGCGGGCACAGAGCCCAAAGGGTCTGATGGCTGGGATATTGGGAGGCTCTGGCTGGTGCAGGAGCTGTTCTGGCCCTAGTGAAGGACAGAGGAGCAGGCAGGTGAGGGCAGGCTCTACCAAGCCCCTGCCAGTGGAGCCATGGTGGGGAGCTGGCCCAGCTGAGCTCAAGAAGGCATCACTGCTGTTCTCTGAGGTACTTACAGTCTGTTTTCTCTCTGTCCCAGGGCCTCAGAATGGCTGGAACGACCCTCCTGCCCTGAACAGAGCTGCCAAGAAGAAGAAGGTACTCTAGGAAATCCTGTCTCAACACAATTGAGTGCTGATCACTGGAAAAGCAGTAACTTAAGCTGATCCTAGGAAACTTGTTGGCAGGAGAAGGAAAAAGAAGGGTTAGCAGCAAACAAAAGCTGCACCTCATAAGCAGAAACGGCCTTTATGCCTCTCCAATATGCATTATCTCTCTCAAAATATTTAAGCCTCTAAAGAGATGGTGGCTTTTTGCTAAAGTTGTGGTTGTTAACAACAACATTGATCCTGGTTTGAGGGAAGAAAATACCTCAGACTATTTTCATCTTCAGTAAAGCAGATGAGTTTTGCAGGAGGTGATACTTACACAAAGTGGTGAAGCCGTGCAAGTTGTTACAGGTTACTGACTTTGCTGGAGCTGAAAGCAATTTATCCTGATTAAGGGTCTGACCCTGAGAGATCTGTAAGACAATTTTCATGGTGGAGACAATGCAGTTTTGTAAAATGGATTTAGATTGCAGCAGGACAGAATAAGTGGGGACACTTGGCACAGAGCAGAGTGAGCATTTTCATCCCCTGGTGCTTGCTGTAGTCTTGTGTATCTCTACAGCAGTCAGCATTATCCGCTGCTCTCTGAGCCTGGTGCATTTGGGAAGCAAGAGTCAGTCTGGAGTGTGTAAAGTGGGGGGGAGTGGGAATGTTGGAGCAGGCAAGATAAGATCTGGGTGAAGGTGAAGGCAGAAGTCTCCCTTACCCTTTGGGTTTTGGTCTCTGCAGTTAAGATTAGGAAGCTTTTGTAGGATGGATAGGGGGTGCTTTGTGTGCTCCTGACTGCCCCAGTGCTGTGACATTTGTCACGCAGCGGCCGGCATGCTGCCTTTTGGGGCTTCAGGCACTTAAGTAGAAGGAGGAAAGTTGTCAGTGAGAATAACTGCTGGACCTGAGAGCTCAAGAAGTAGCCTTCTGCAAACAGGGTTTTTGCTACTGCTCTGTGTGTGTGTCACAGCCAGAATTTCTGCCACAGCCAGGGCTTGAGGGTTGGCTCCCTTCTAGATGAGGAGCCATGTTTGTTGCATTCCCTGTTGGGTATTTAACAAACCTCTGTCAGAAATGTTTCTATGTTTCCCTTATGTCCACTCTATGAGGGGGTGGTTTAGGATATTACAAAATGACTCACCACATGGGCTACTGTAAAATAGAGGAACTGTCCGCAGTTTCAAGCAGCAGCATAATTTGCAACTGTTTTCCACCTAACTAAGAACTTATGCATCACTTAAAAGCTGGATTAGAAATATTTTTCTTGCTGTCCCAAACCACTAGCTTAATTCTGGCATCATTCATTCAGTGTAGCATTCAGGATTCTATAACCTTTCCTTTTTATCACACATGCCCAGAGAAATGGGTGCATTCCCATGGGAGCTCTTTCTTTTGTTTGAATTCCTGTATGATGCATAGCAGAGGCTAGTAGCTCATTTTGTTGTTTCTTCTCTCTACCAAATGTTTCCAAAACACCCCTGTGTAAAGACTGGCAGATGCTTAGGGATGAATCTGAAATGCACTCATAATCTGTCTTGGCACAAACCTTGAAAGGCTTTCAGAAGCTTTATTGGTGCGTGTTGCTAGATGTGACCTATGTACTGCATGGACAAAAATGTACCCTTGAAAGTGAGACACAAAAATCTAAATATAATGACCCAATAGTAAGAACAGATGTAGGTGTGGGTTAGTTTTCATTAGTGCAACTCTTCTTCTGTTAGTGCTGGTCTCCCTTAGCAGAGGGGAGTGGCTCTGATTTGAGGTGGCTGTACTCAGCTCTTGTGGCCAGGGGCAGGCTGGGCAGACTGCTCATGCCCTGTCTGAGCAGGAGGACAGGCAGTGCACATAGGACTGGAAATTCTGGAGGACATTACTGCCCCAGGACACTTCTTACTGTGCAGCTGCAGCCAGAGGGTTGGGTTTGTTTAGCCAGAGTGAAATCCTGTATTGCCTGCCCCTGTTACTTCTATATCCTGAGGGCTCAGCGCTCTGCTTGGCGGAACTCTCAACTGCTGTGGGTTGGGAAGTCTGTAGGAGCTGGGTGTTGTACTCTGCCTGCAGCAGCCACAGCAACATAAATGCACTGGTTTGTTTTTTTTTCTCCCTAGGTCCCTGATAACTTCCTGCCACCGGTTCCTATCACCTCCCCTATCATGAACCCACTGGCGGATCCGCAGTCTCAGATGCAGCAGCCTCCAGCCCCAGCACCACCCATGGGTGCACCCAGCTTCCAGCCTCCATATGTCCCCGCAGGGCAGCCAGTGCTGCAGGGTGGCTACGCACCTGCTCCCCAGCCCCTGGGGCCATGCATCATGCCACCTGCTGTTTCCAAGCCCAGCACAGAGGGGGCCCCTGGGGCCCCAACTGGCAATGCCATCCAGGTAATGTAGAATCATAGAATCATTTAGTTGGAAAAGACCTTTAAGATCATCCAGTCCAACCGTTAACCTACACTACCAAGTCTACTCTAAACCAATCAAGGGTAGACTAGACTAAACCATGTCCCGAAGTGCCACATCTACCCATTTTTTGAACACTTCCAGGGACGGTGACTCCCCCACCTCTCTGGGCAGCCTGTTCCAATTCTTGACCACCCTTTCCGTGAAGAAATTTTTCCTAATTTCCAACCTAAACCTCCTCTGATGCAGCTTAAGCCCATTTCCTCTCGTCCTATCGCTAACTGCATGGGAGAAGAGACCAACACCCACCTCACTACAACCTCCTTTCAAGTAGTTGTAGAGAGCAATAAGGTCTCCCCTCAGCCTCCTCTAAGCTAAACAGTCCCAGTTCTCTCAGCTGCTCCTCATAAGGCCTGTGCTCCAGACCCTTCACCAGCCTTGTTGCCCTTCTCTGAACACTCTCCAGCACCTCAATGTCCTTCTTGTATTGAGGGGCCCAAAACTGGACACAGTATTCCAGGTGTGGCCTCACCAGCGCCGAGTACAGGGGGACAATCACCTCCCTGCTCCTGCTGGCCACACTATTCCTCATACGAGCCAGGATGCTGTTGGCCTTCTTGGCCACCTGGGCACACTGCTGCCTCATGTTCAACTGGCTGTCAACCAACACCCCCAGGTCCTTTTCGGCCAGGCAGCTTTCCAGCCACTCTTCCCCAAGCCTGTAGCGTTGCATGGGGTGGTTGTGACCCAAGTGCAGGACCCAGCACTTGGCCTTGTTGAACCTCATACAGTTGGCCTCGGCCCATTGGTCTAGCCTGTCCAGGTTCCTCTGCAGGGCCATCCTACCCTCCAGCAGATCGACACTCCCACCCAGTTTGGTGTCATCTGCAAACTTTCTGAGTGTGCACTCAATCCCCTCATCCAGATCGTTGATAAAGATATTAATCAAGACTGGCCCCAAAACAGAGCGCTGGGGAACACTGCTCGTGACCAGTCGCCAGCTGGACTTAACTCCATTTACCACTACTCTCTGGGCTCGGCCACCCAACCAGTTTTTTTGTAGCCCCAGCATTGCACGGTTCTGGTTCATAGATCAGCGGAGATCAGCGGAGCCTTCCAGGCTGGGATCCTGTTGGCCAGGCATTTCTTGTACCTCCAAAGTGTACTGCAGAGCTTTTAGTCACTAGCTTTGCACCATGCTGGCATTTTGCTACTGTAATCTCCACCTAGACACTACCTCTTTGCAGTTAATACTCTAGTCAGTATGGACCAACAAGCTGCTTCCTTCTGCAACTTCACAGCTCTCCAGAGGGAGTGACAGCAGATGCTGATAATGTCACCTCCACACACCTACAGGGAAGAAATAGAAGTTGTGCCAAGCTGGCTAATAATGCCACTTGGTTTAGTTGAAAACAACATGTGGTCCTGGTGACCTGGAAAAGCCTCACCTGCTCTCTGTTTCTCAGCATGTGCAGGCACTGCCAACAGAGAAGATTACCAAGAAGCCCATCCCTGAGGAGCACCTTATTCTGAAGACTACGTTTGAAGCTCTTATCCAGAGGTGCCTGCTGTCTGCCTCCGATCCGGTAGGTGTCTGTGGTGCTCCCAGAGTACCCCTGTCTTTGCATGCATGTGCTGGTACCTACAGCACAGCTAGCCATCACAGCCTCTCCTCAGAGCTTTTTCCTTCTAAAGGCTGCTTTGAGCAGCCACAAGCAATGCGTAGAAAAGCTATATGCATGTAGGATGTGGCAATCTGGGGCCAGAGCACAGCCCAGCTGCCTGAGCACTTTGACTCTGGTCCTTACAGCCCTCAGCATCATGGACAGAGCATGATGGTGCTGTTTATGGGCAGGGAATTAACCCATTGCAGCCTGCTCTGCTGCTGTCTTCTAAGGCGGAGGGTTGGACTTGGTTACAGTTGAGGTTTTGATGTTGATGGTTAAAAAAAATTAAATAAAAGTTCTAAAACCTTCAGAAAGGTCTGTGCTTCCTTCTGTCATGTGATCACTGTGGAGGCATGTACAGGGGTACATTTGCTTAACTGCTTCTTAAAATTCAGAGCAGAAAGCAGCTGGAATTATGCCAGGTCTGAGTGAAGGCTCACATACATACATGCCTCAGATTTTGATCTGTGATTTCTGATAACAAACTCATTTCAAAAGGAAACAATGGGGAGCAGAGAAGTGGAAGGTTATGAGCTTTAACATGACCACTGGAGCTGGATAGGAAGAACATTTCCTGTAGCAGTCAGTACTTTGTAAACGAGCCGTCTGTCTCAAAGCTTCTCATTTATTTCCAGCGGCCAGTAAATAACACGGTACCCCAAAGCCCAGATACTGACTATTCAGCTGTGCCTGCTGCATGCTGAAAGGTGGATGATGAAAGACAGGCTGGTGGTGTGCAGAGGGCTTTGTGTGCTAAATGTGCTTGGTCAGCAGCAGACTCACTCCTGTTACAGTGACTAGGAGCTGAGCTGTCTGAGGGCTCTGTGGCAGTGGCTGTGGGAGGATCTTGTGTGTTCAGTGTCACTTCTGTCTTATGTCCACTGTACAACTTCAGCTGGCTCTGTAGTTTAGACTTGACATTTGCACGTATGTACTCCTTCTTTCCCCTGTGGGTCTCAGCCCAGCAGTTTCAGGGGGGACTCGCCCACATACTCCTTTGCTGAAGCTTTTTGAGGCCATAGATCTTTCTTTGGACAGACCTCATAAGGCTCGGTAGCATTCAGTTGCTCAAAACCCTTTCTTTAAAGTTTAGGCTGTAGAGTGCAGGGATAGAAGTGATATACTGCATGGACCCTTTGACCTTCTCTTCCTCTGAGTGCATCTTCTCTCAGACACACAAAGAAGGCAAAAGCAGTTCACAACTGCACCCAGAGATTGCTTTTCTGCTCAGCCAACACATTTTGCTTGCTTCATGTTAAGTGTCTGATTTTCTTAGGCAGAGCAAGCATTTCCAGCATGCACTGCTGAGAGACACTTCCCCGACTCTATACATCAGTTATTGTCAGAACAAACACAGATGTTACTCGGTTATTACATTCCAAAGGGGAAAAGGGGAACAGGAAGCAAAGAGGGAGAACAACCAGTTTGCACTTCTTTCACCTAATTTCCTTTGGCTGGAGAGATGTCTTGCTGTTTACTAAACACAATTTATTCCTCTTTGCCCTAGTTGGCCATCTGTAAAATGAAACCTTTTCATGGGTTTTGAAACAGATGCTCTGAAATCATGTATCTGAGTTAGCCAGTCCAAAAAAGAATTAGCCAGTTTCTTATCTGCTCCTCCTGGAGTCCTTTTTCCTTATTTGTCTCAGTTCCTTGACAACGTAACCACTGCTGAGGCGTTTTCCACACATGGCCCGAGGTCCTCATGCTGTGTTCTCCTTTATGCACTTTGCCATCTGAACAGCTTTCCATAATTTCTAGCACAGCAGGGAGCCACCAGTCTGTCTTTACCCCTGAGCTAGAGCATTCCGATAGGCTTTGTTATTTTCTCTCTGGGCAATTATTTAATCCAGGGAAACTTTTCCAGTTGCCAGAGGAAATGGTACTATCCTAAGTGAAGATGGATTAATGTGCATACTGATTTAGGAGGAAGTTGCATTACTCTTGTGCGCTGATGCCATTTCTACTGCTGTTGACCACTTTCTTTATTGTGCTTCTGCAATTGTAACCTTGGTGCTTTATTACTGTTTTATTATTCTGGATTAAAATCTTCAATTTCTGTAGCTGTTTGTTTAAAAAAAAAAAAGTGGGTAAAAATGCATTTCTTCAGCAGCTGCTTTGGCACTCCAGGTGGAATATACTGGTGTTATTTTAAGAGCCTTTGGTGGCAAAATAATTCCAGACACATCAGTGGGTGGTTTAGTCTATATAAAATCATGGAAGCACAAAGGATCTGTACGGACAGTTTGGGTTACACTATTAGCTTTTCTGTTGACAGTAAAACAGACTCCTGGTTTTACTAATCACATCATGAAAAAAAATAATTAAGATTTGCCATAAATGATGACTGAGTTCTACATACTTAGACTTCAGTGATTGCATGTGCCCTTAAGCTCTCACTGATGTTGCTGGATACTTGATTCCAGTAATGACTTTATCCAGCTATCATTATGCTTTGCCAGTGAACCATAGAAAGAAAAAAATCCATGCTGCAACTCAGAATTGTGTCACTTTCCATATCAGCTGTACCAGTGGGTTTTGCAAATGACCAGTGGCTTTTGGGATGCACCTCTACAGTTTACTATTCTCTGTAACTAAGTAGAGCGGTTACATGTGGAGAACTACAGTCATATCACATGGTCTTTCCTAGCAAAATCAGGGGAGACAAGTACGGAGCAAAGAATTAAAATGATGTGTTAGGAAAATGTTGTTGAACTTCATGTGCTGCGTGAACCTTTTTGCAATGATATCAGATCAGTATGGTATTCTTAAAATCACTGGGTTTTAATGTATTTATTTCTCTTGCAGCAAACCAAGAGGAAACTAGATGATGCAAACAAACGCCTGGAGTTTCTGTATGACAAACTTAGGGAACAGACAGTAAGTTCTGGTTTACTTCCCCCCACAAAATATTGCAGGTATGGCCAAGAACTTCATTGGTCGTGTGGACCCCTCTGCAATATGTAGCAGGTGCTTGTTCTTTCTTTGGAAGCATGCTTCAAATACATTTATTATATGTTTCCATGCAGTTCCCAGAAACAGCTAGGCAGAGTGCTTGGCCTCAAGTGTCTGTGCAGACTTTACAGTGCTTTGGGGTCATGTCATGAGTTTCATGGTGCTGTGCAGGGACTGTGCGGAGCCAAAGAGCAGAGCTCCTTGCAGTAGGCACTGGGTGAATGCATCCAGAGGGTCCCTGTGCCCAGCTGCTGGCAGAATGAGACAACACAGCAAATTCCCCTGTTCCCAGAAGGAAGACACACACACAGGGGTCAAAAAAACACCAGGAGATTTAGATGTTGGAGGCTTGCTAACTTCACTGGAAGGTGATGTGCAAGTACTTTTGAAGATCTGGTAATTTTTCAAAGCCTTCCAGGAGGTCTGTGGCAGAATAAAGGACTGGGCTTAGATCTCTTAGTACCTGAGGATTAGGGTGGTCTAATCCTGTCATTGTCAGGCCATCGTGGCTGAGCAATTAACTTTACCCCAAAGACATAAAAGCTCAGTAGGTTTTTCATGTGCCACAGTCTGTCACAGCAGGTCTCTCACCTCAGGGAATTGCATCCGGGGGCTGGCACTGTTCCCAGTGTGGTGCAGCTCTGTAGATGGCTATCTTTAAAGAAAGGAACTAATTGCATCTTCCTGAGGGCCAGATGTTACACTCAGGATGTGTGTTTTTCTAGCACTAGTGTATGCACTGATTTTTCTTTCTGCTCACCTGCCTTGCCTGGCTTCCTTGCAGCTCTCTCCAACCATCATTAATGGTTTGCACAACATTGTGAAGAGCATCGAAACCCGCAACTACCAGGAAGGACTGAACGTCCACACGCACATAGTCAGCACCAGCAACTTCAGCGAGACCTCTGCTTTCATGCCTGTTCTGAAAGTTGTTCTTACCCAGGCCAATAAGCTGGGTGTCTGAAGTAAGCCTGCATTTGCAAAGCCTTGATGGTTGCTTTTCCAAAGAAGTGCATTTCTATAGCAAACATGCAGGAAATGGATGAAATGCTAGTCCTTACGGCATGTCGCAGTAGAGTGCTGAGAAATGGCATTACACTCTCCCTGCAAAATACATCATTCTAGAAGGGCTGTGGAGCCCTGGTGCTTTTATTTTAAACCTTTTCCCATCCCTAATGATTCTTGTCTACAAATAGTATATTTAATGGATGATGCCCCATATTGTCAATTTTTAGATGCATGTTATACTGCTAAAGAGTGGCTTTTAATAACAGATATATGTACTAAAACAGGATAGGTTGTGTATCAGACCCTAAAACAGATTATTCCCTTCCACCCCACTGTTCTTTACCCCCAGATTAAAGAGTCTGATCATATTGTAAGCGTATTTGGTCTTTCATTTTATGAAACTGCTTGGAGTTCTGTTATGATTTACATGTTAAATAGCTTAATTTTGCACTGGGGCAAATGAGCAAAATAAAGGCTAATGTGGTATTTTCAATAAATGTTAATTTATTAAAATGTGTCGTTATGAAGTGCAACTTTGAGATTTTTTGAACCTGGAGTACCATGGGGTGGCTTTCTGGTGCATCCTAGGTGTGAGGATTTTTTTTTTTCCCCCCCTCCATGTTCATCACTAAAAACTCTGTTTAACATTTATACTGAGAGATGTACATTTCAAGGAAAGGTTTAGCAAGGATTCTGAACACATCTGTGTGTATTTTTAAGAGCTAAGAGTGGAAATAATGTAGAGTGGTTTAAGCCACCCATACAGACACATGGATATTTAGTGTATAAACAAGGTGCAAATTGTTTCTTGCAGTCCCCTGAACCTGGAGATTGCTGCATCTGCTACACTGTTTACCACTGTGAGGGCATGCTGCTCTGTGAAACTGCAAGCACACTTCTGCTGGCCATTAGCAAGTTGGGTTGGGTGAATTTCACAGCTCGCTGTCCTTTCCTGTGGCACAGTTGGAGTTGGCTTTAAGTTTTAAAAATTTGAAGCAGTATGCCATGAATAGCAAGTATGTCTAGGAAGAACAGCAGTTGGAAGAAATGTCCAGGTTTAAAAAAGAAAAAAGGCAGTTTTGCCTGAAAACTACCCAAAATATCGGTGCCTGTGGAATGTAGATTTGGCAATACATACTGCAAGAAATATAAATAACAATGCAAATCATTGCTAACTTGTGTGACTTAAACTGATTAGGAGTTTCAGATTTGTCAGGTGAAACAGTTCCATTCCTCTGACAAAATTTAGCTTAATTTTATTTCCTTTCCAGCATTTTCTGACCTCATAAGCTTTTATAATTGGTGAACATAAAGTATCGATTTAGAGTTCCTTTTGTTTCAGCAGTTTAAAAAAAAAATTGAGTAATTTTTTTCCCCTTGATTTAGGTTATAGGTTTCTAAGCAGTGTTGTAAGTAGATTGTATTCTGCTCTTGTCATTGGGAAGGTATGCAGGTATCCTTTATTCATCCATGCCCTTAATAAAACTCCCGTGCCCAGCAGGCTCTGGTATTGGCTGAATCACATTAAAAATGTGAAGTATGTTAATGCTGCCAGAAACTGGTAATAAGGGAATGGCAGTCTGCCTCAGTGGGAAAAATATTTAGGTCACCAGCCCCAGTCCTGATGGCTGGGACAAAGTTACCTAGTAAGTATTTTGCAGCAGCACCTCCTGATGCAGATGAGTGGTAAGAGCTCAGTATGCTCCACCTTCCCTCCCCTAGGACTGCTTTCTGCAAGCTTGGAATGAAATGCTGGGGCCCTGATAATGGGGAAGGCAGGAGGAAAGGGGCTGCACAGAAGCAGAAATGTTGTCATCTGCAGCAAAAGCAGAATTCGGACAGCTTAGTACCCCAGGATTTCTGCACAGGTGGAAAGGACTGCTGCGCAGAACTTCAGCACTGATGCCTCCCTCAGAGCAAACTGGGCACGGTCTGGCCAGGGAAACACAGACCCTTGTGTCTTGATTCAGAGTGGGAAAGAAATTTTAAAAGAAAGAACACATTCAGAGGTCAATGGGAATAAAAACCTCAGTAGGGTGAAAAGCAGGTGTGTTGGGCTGGCCTGATGTTTCTGTAATACACTGTTCAGCAAGGAAAGGAAAGCAAAAGAGAATCTCAGTACTTCAGGACCAAACTCGCGGATGGGAGGTGCTGTGAGAAGGCTAGAAGGGGAATTCAGAAGCTGGTCTTGCATATGCTCTCACTAAGTGTTTTTGGGAGTTCTAGACAAGAAGCAGGAGTGGTGGCAAGTGGCACTTGTGAAGGATGTGCAGATGGTCCAGTTTGTGAAGCTGGCTTGTTTCTGGGCAGACTGACAGCACTGGCAGAAGTGGGATGCACTCTGGTAGGTGTGGTGTGCAGGGTTGTGGGCAAAAGCATTGCTGTAAATTGGAAGCTCGTAAGTTGGGAATAAGAGGAGCAGCAGGACCTGAGAGGATTACCTGGGAACAGTTCGTCAATATGATGTGGCTTTGTAAAATCCAGGGAACATTTAATGGCATTGCACAAGCCTTCGTGAGACTTCCATGCATGTAAAGGAGGATGCCAAGTGAGAACGGACTCAGTGAGACATGCAGGTGTCAGGGCCTGAAGAGTTTGTTTAACAGGAAGAGACTAAATAAACTTTGCTTGTTCACCTAGTGAAGAGCACAAGGGAATCAGGTTGATTGGAACTAAAGAACAGTGTTAACATGAAAACAAATGTGGTATGAGCTGGCCGTGAGTAAGCTTGGTCTGGAAACTGAAGTGGTCAAAAATGAGACCACCGGATCAGAGAGAAAGACTGGGTTTTTTTGAGGTGATAGTATCTTTGGGTACTATGATGTTGTACCATCGGCTGGACGCTGTATGTCAGCAACAGAGTAATGTCGCTCTCCTCGCTGAAAGGAAAGCTCTTTTCTGCCTTGGCTGTCCTCAGGAGCTCAAGACTGGAAAACTGCCCTGCCCAAGTACATAACAGGAGTGGATGCAAAAATCTGATACTTCTCTCATGAGAGCAGCTGAGATGAATAATAATAGTTAATCAGTTATGCTGCCGTCTGTTCATATCTTCAAGGAATGCCAAGCAATTAGCCACCCATCTGATGTTATAAATGCAAATGGCCATCTTCGTTTACAGAAGGCAATGAAGCCCTGCCAATTTATGCTGGTGAAAGAATTTGGCCCCAAATAGCCTAGTTTTGATCTCACTGAGTGAGAAGAGCATTAACACCAACCAAGCTACCAAGCCTTTGCGGCCCCCCAAGGCTGCAGAATCGTGAGAAAAAGGGATGGAAGGAAATTCAAAGATGTAATCTGTGGCAGTGTGGATGTTGTCCAATGGCAGCTGACACGAGGTGGTATCTTGCTACTTCAGCTGTCGCCATCCAGGCAAAAGCACCAGTAGGAGAGTTTGTGGGAAAGGGCAGAGTTAATGCAGTTCTCTCCTGCTGCTGAGGCAAATAGGTGGGGATGTAACAGGGGCAGTACTGCAGAGCAGGCTGACTATGGGCAGAATGTCTAAGTACTTGAGTGAAAACCTTTTTCTGCCTGTAAAGCTCTGTAATGGCTTTACCTTGTTTTTGCTGGCAGAAGTCCAAGGTCAGCATTAGACACGAATGTTGGAGATTGTCTTTTAATCACTGCAGCATTTCTAGCCTGTGCAATGTTTACATCAGATTTGTTCTGTATTGTGCCTTTCAGATAACATAGTTCCCTAACATACAGATTGGGAATGTGGGTTTACTGTTTAGTAACCATGTGTTCTCTGCCCAGAAGGGAGCATATGCTAGACTGACTGGCCTATTGAGAGAGAAGGGAGGGCGGACTTGCTGCCATAGCTGTTTCCCCCCCACAACTCTGGAGGGGAGGGGGCATGTTTTGGGAACCAGAGCAGAGACAGCATGCAGCGGCACCACTCCCCAGAGTCCTGCAGGCTCCCCTCAGCTTCATCCTCAGCCTCACCACCATGCTGGTCCTTTGCTTCAGCAGCACAAACCACACCGTGTCATTATCCTGCCTGGAGACTCTGTTATGCCTGAGAGGGAAAAAAAAGGAGTTCCTGGGTCAGATATTTCCCTCCCCTGTCACCCCCACCATATCTGCGATCCCACATGGCTCTGCACAGATAAAGGTTCACTGTTCTGAGCTGTGTTAAGCATCCATTGCAAAGACAAGGCAGCATGTATAGAGCCAGACATGGCTCAAAGCTAAAGGGAAAAACAGGCTTATATGGCCAAATGTCTGCCACCGACTGATTCTGCCTCTCCTGCAGGAGATTCTGCCTCTCCTGCAGGAGATGCTGAGCGTCCCACTGGGGTGCCTGGTGCTGAGCTGAGTCGCTCAGCCTTGAACAAGAGCCAAGGCCACTGTCAGAGTATACTGAGGAGTGTAATAAATAATGCACTGATACCAGGAACAGTTTCAACATGTCCATTCTTAAATGGGGAAGCTCAAGGTAATCTCCCAACCTTGACTCGCTGTATGCTGAGTTGGTCATTCCCATGTTTCCTCTGCCAGTCCTGCAGATCAGACAGATTCATTACCAAATGGCCAGGTAGGATGTATGGATACAGTTAATGCAACCCTCACTCAAAAAAGGCTAAACCGATTAAAATCCCTATAAGCTTTAGAGCTGCAAGTTAGCCAGAAGAGAGTCTTTAGAGAGGGTTTATTAAGGAGCACCCTAAAAATGCAACTGCAGCTGACCTCACCAGTAAGTCTGTGGCCTGCCTGGACAGCACCAGGGAGACTTCTTGGGAACCTGTTGCTCAACTTTGCCAGGTACACGAGAAACACTTCAATACACTGAGCACATATTTCTTGTCCCTCTGATGTTTTAGGCTTTGTTTCCTTCTTTACCACTTAAGGCCTTCATCTGAACAATGTTCTGGGGTCATTACTTCATTTTTCATGGCAAGAGAAAAGAACAGAAAAGGCCACTCTTGTCAACATTTTAAATAACTCCGTGCTGAAATGTGATCGTAGCAGGCAGCAGTAGCATTAAAATGATACTCACTGTGTTCTCATGATCCATTTGCTACCTTTCATCGTCACTATCCTCTTTTCTTTCCTCCACGTGGAGAATTCTAGAAGAATGTTAAAATATATAAAAAACAATCTTGAGTTGAATTATATACTCTCTGCTGATTCACTTACCTCAGGAGGTGTAGTTAGTAATTAATTAGCACGGCAGACTAATGTGCTTTGTACCAATGCCACTCATAAAGCTGCTCTGCCCCGGGTCCAGGCCTGTGACCTGGGAGTCGAGGACAACAGGAGTCGAGGCTGGTGCTGCGCCAGCAGTCATTTGGAGTGGAGGTGAGCTGGGGTCTGCCTGCCTCCCCCTGCCACACTGCTCTCGAACCCTGGCAAGAGCCTCCCTCTGAATTCCTTTGTGTGGCTTTCTGAAGGCCAAAAGGGGTCAGGTCAGGTAACTAAGGAAGGACAAGTAAATTCTGGAGCTATGCAATGCTAGACCTCAATTTTTGCTATGTTTCTTAAACCTTTGTGATAATAAAAAATTGTAAAACTCTTTGTCTAAGACATTGCCTTTTGAGCCCTTTGCAGCCTCAGCTTGAGAGTACCGTCCCAGTCTAACTCACCTCATAAGGCAAAGAGCCTCTAGGTCTCGTGTTATTTGGCAGGAAGGCTTTTTGGTGGGATCTGCATCACCCTGACAGATGCTGCTGCCCACCCATGCGCTGCCATGCAGAACACAGCACAACAGGCAGGGGCCGGTCGCAGGTTTAAGTGGATCCCCCTGTGCTTCCCTCTGCAAAGCGAGAAATAAAAACATGCTTTCTGTGTGGGGCAGTACCTAACTCCAGCAGCAGTGCCGGATCCCTGCAAGTCCACGATGTTTTCAACCAGAATATGAAGCCCCACAAGATTTAGGTCTTTGTCCTTTGTTCTTGCATTTGTTATCTGACACACAGCTGTGCTGGTGGAGAGTAAAGAGTAGCCTCCTTCCTCCCAGCAAGACAGAAGCATCTTTGCGGCACAGAGACACCTGTCCCCATCAGTGGTAGGAATTTGCCAGTGAGATACTCACAGATTCATGTCATGGGCAGCACTTCTCACCTCAGTGCAGATGATGGATGAGCTCCCTCTTGCTGGCAAGGCTGCAAGAGGATGTGTGTTCACTTCACAAGCAATACTCGAAGCCTGTGCCCATCTGTTAAGCAACCTAGTGCAGCATTTCAGCCAGGTTTAGAAAGGCATGCTCTGTCCCAGGGGGAATCATATGCTTGCATGCTGCCTGCAAGTAGATTTGAGCCCATAGTCCAGTCTTCTTGCCCATCAGTGAGATTTGAGCAAGAGCTGTGCTGAGGCAGACAACAGAGTGAGACTCATTTGAAGTTAATTAGCTCATAAGATAGCACCAAGGGCTATGTACAGGTCACCTGGACCACAGCTAAATGTCAGGTGCTGTCACTGAAGCACCGCTGCCTGATTGGTGATTTCTGGGGTCAGGGGAACAGTGATGGACTCCACTCATGAGAAATGACACTGTGCAATGACACTCTCAAAGGGGTGACTTTGGTCTGGCTTGGGCTTCATCTGCTCCTCCACTGGGACCAGCAACCCCATGAGCAGTAGGGACCCCTCTGGTCTCAGGTGGGCTGGGGACAGGACGATGTCCCCCTTCCAGTTTTGCTGCTGCACTTGACAAGCTTTCTCTCCATGTGACCGGCTTTGCTAGGACAGGGGCATGAGGCCTTTTCCTTCACAGAAGATACCCAACAGTATCACCCTAAGTATCAGCACTCCCTGTACCCAGAGAACATCCGGCCACAACAGAGCATTTGTCATGTCATCTTTGTTCACCTGCTTTCCATGCTGTGTTGGCTACTGTGTAAACAAACTGTTGTGAACTGGAAATAAAAGTAGAATATGAAACTTAAGAGTGTTGTGTGCAAAGGTAACATTGCACTAATGCAGAGGAAGCCTTCATGGATGCGTTCATCAGTGACTCAAATTAGTTGGAAATCTCGTAAAGCAGTTTCCATGTGTGTTTGCCTCTTGCCAGGGTGGCAGGAATGTTTGTGGAAGGCAGCTGCTAGGTTTCAGCGCCACTTGCATCTGTGTGAGCATACAAGACTAATGTCTATCCCATGCCATGCTTTAATAGCCTGCAGAAGCCAGGTCAGGATGAGCGCTTTCATCTTGCCTTCACAAAGAGACATGCTTCCCAGTGTCCGTATTTCCTTGCTGCCTGGTAGCACTCCTGTTTCACTCACCCCGAGCCCTGACCTTCCTCCATTAAACACTCAGGACAGCGTACCTGCGTGAGTCACCGTGTGCAGACGTGAGCTTGGGCTGTGCAATTTGCTCCCACAAGCCTGTAAGGTCACCCACAGCATAGTGCGCCCAGCAGCAGGCGGGGAGCAGCTGGTGTGTAAGGGATGGGGGCTTCTGTCTGCTCTCTGGCACGGAGAGATACAAAAGTCATGAAAGGAGAGAGTCCGCCCTGTGCCTGTGCCACACTGTCCTTCCCTCCTGTCCTCCCAGAAACATTCAAAACTAAACAAAATGCACTGCCGGCAAAGGTTTCATCTGGGCTTAGCAGCTGGTTCCCACCTAATGACTTAAACCCTCCATATGCTGCTTGTGCAAGACGCTCCCTGCTCCGCAGCATGTGAAGCGCCTCACTAGTAACAGTGAACTACTTTCTGCCTGCTGCCGCTCCTCCATGTATCTGGGTCATCCTCCTGCACGGGTGAACTCCCCATTGACAAACCCACCCCGGCACACCGAGTAACGCGTGCTCCTTCCCTGCCTGCAGCGGCTTGCGGCGGGAGGCCACAGCAGCACGGGGGGGACAGCGCCCCCCCGGAAACCACATCTGAGCACAAAAACAGCGAATGCTCCGTTCGTGGTGGGATGGAGTAAACAAAAAGCGTGGCACGCTCTTCATTCGGGTATGCACTGCTGATAAAAAGCTTGCTGTCTTTTTATGTTGGTTGCCGGTGCCCATCTTGTTACTCCCAGTCAGATAAACTTTCTTCAATGCCTGCTCCTCCCTCGCCCCAGCGGCAGGCATCCTTTACTGCGGTTTCACGGGCTTCCAAAATGAAACGTCTTTGAAATCCGCCTCTCTCGGGGCGCGTTTGCCCCCTCGCACTCCCGGGCAGCCGGGGGAGAGGTGCCTGCCGCTCCTCAGGGGCAGCCGCCTGGGAAGGCGCGGGCAGGGCGGACGGAAGCCGGTGCCCCTCGGCCATCGAGCGCGGAGCCGCGCCTGACGCCCGCCCGCGCCCGCGCCCGCGCCCCCGCTCTCCCTTCGGCGGGGCGGGACCGAGCCCGCGCGGGACGGCCGCGGGGACCCGCCCGCGCGCGCGGCCGTTGGGGACAGCGCCGGCAGCGATCGCGCGGCCGTCGGGGCGCCCCTCGGCGCTGCCGGTGCCGCTGCCGGGGCCGGGGCCGGGGGCGGGGCGGTCCGCGGCCGCCATTGGCTGTCGCTATGCAGGGCCGGCGGCCGCCCCCCGCCCGCCCCCCGCCGCGGTGCGGGGCGCAGCCGGCGGCGCGGGAGCTCTATGGAGGCGGCGGCAGCAACAGATGCGGCGGCGCGGCCCGGCCGCCTCTAGCCGCTCCCCGGCCGCGCTGCGTGGGGGCCGCCGCCGCCGGCCCTAGCGCCCCGCCGGCGAGATGGCCGGGTCTCGGCGGGCGGCGAGCGGCGAGGCGGGCACGGCGGGCTGCGGGCAGGCCATCGTCTGGCGCAACGTGGTGCTGATGGGGCTGCTGCACCTGGGCGCCGTCTACGCGCTCAGCCTGGTGCCGCGGGCGCAGCTCCTCACCCTCCTCTGGGGTGAGTGCGGGGGCGGCGCGGGGCTGCGCCGCGCCACGCCACAGGTGGGGCGGGGGGCGAGGGAGCGGCTTCCCGGCGGCCGGGACCCCAGCGCGGCCCCCGCCCGGCTCGGGGCGCAGGGTTCCCCTGCGGCTCCTCCGGCGCCGGCGGGGGGAAGCAAGCCGCCTCTTGTTTTCTATGTATTTCTCCCCTGCTTATTTGTGCAGTCGCTTCCCTGCGTTTGGCGTGGCGAGTCGCGCGCGTTGGCGGGCAGGCGTGGGCCGGGCGCTCCGCTGCGCGCCGAGGGGGGCGGGCACCCCGCGCCGCCCGGCAGCCCCCGCCGCTTTTGTTCCCGTGCCCCCCCGGCCGCTCCCGGGATGCCATTGCCAGCTCCGCGCCGGGCCCTCGGTTGCTGTAGAAACAGGAGGCGCTCTCCCTCGGGTTACACTTGCCAGGTTTTTTTAGTTTAAAAAAAAAAAAAAAAAAAAGAGTCAAGCAGCTGATATTTCTGTTTAGAAGTCTGATAGAGAACGTGTTTGTCTTCCCTTTGCTGCTTCCTCTTGTTACTTTATGAACACCCACGTCTTTCTGTTGGGAGTAGGAAATCACCCCATCCTTTGTTTCTTGAGGAAGGTGATACATCTTCTCATTAGGGAAGATTTAAAAGTCGAGGTCTTCCTGTACAGCTCTTGCTGTAAGGCACTGGGAAGGAGAAAATAAGCCCAGCTGTGCTTTCTGAGATGAGGTGGCATGCTGCTTCTGTCTTCTTGCTAGCTGCGAAAAGCTGAGGATCGGGTTGGGAAAGAGAATACGAAATATAGCGTCTTTACTTCCATCCTACAGTGAGGTCCTCTTTTCTCCACAAAAGAACGATGCTGGGAGAAGAGCTACATAGAAGCACTGCAGTATTGTGCAAGGTTTCTCAGTGTTTGGGAGACTAATAGACCGTGGATGTCAGTATCATCCTTCACCGGGCAGAATCGTGTACCGAGTCATGTAAATGTGGGTGGCCAAGAGGATAGAAACTTGAATGTGACTTACACCTGGTGCAATTTCTTGGGTAAAAGATTTGCTCTGGGGAGCTTTTGAGAGAATGGAGAATGTAATGGCCTGGGACTCTTTTATACAAATAGAAGAAAGGATGTCTGCTGTAGGGAACTCACAGGCAGGGAATTTGGGTTGTTAGGCTGCCATCAGTAGTGTTAAGGTGACTCTCAAAAAGCCCCAGCCAAGTGCTTTAGAAATCAGGTTTATTTCTTCTGTTTGAGGAACTCCTAAATCTGTTTTTTACTGGTCCAGCTTTTGATAGTCTGTCTTAACCCTTAGAAATAGCTACCATTGCTGTTTGCAATTGGGAAATGAACACTTCTGTCGATTACCATCCTCTGACAAGTTCTTAATTGGGAGACTGGTTTTGAGTCCCTGGTGGGGACCTGGCATTTGACTGGCTGCCTGGTTTGCACAAACCGTTACCTGGCTCACTTGCAACCAGAAAAGGTTTGGGGGGTGGTTGTGTTTTGCTTGATTTCCTTCTGTGAGCGCTACTCCTGTCCCCTCTCTATTCCTGGTCGTGTTCAGGCTGATTTCATAGTTTACCTTGGCTGTAGCTTGATGGTTGGGGAGACCAGGAGAACCTGTGGAAGCTGCATGGCCAGCCTGTGGTTTGCTTTCACCCTTTTTAGGTCTTGTAGTGTGTGGGCAGGTGGGCGTTCTTTTTATCAGTTTTGCCTTTCCAAGAAGACATGTTGAAATCATCTGATTTCACTGTGTCTTAATTACAAAACTCCCTAAGGCTGGAGCCGAATTACCAATTGAAACCCTCCATCTTCCAAGGTATTTTTCCTAGTTGAAATTAAACAGATGCTAAAACAGGTCTCAATGACTTTGCAACTTAATGCCTTTCTTTCTGAAAGCTAGAGCCTCCCATTTACTGACATAATTTTTTTTTTAACAGCCACCCTAAAGCAGACCACAAAGTTTTTACGGGAGTTTGCCAGGTTGTTTTTACTGGGGCTCTGCAACTGGGTGCATTGGCTCCAGCTATCCTGGCCAGCTGGACACTGCATGCCGCTCTCACAGCTGGCTGCTGGGGGGTCTGCTGCACTCAGAGGTGGTGGGGCAAGGTGAAAATATAGGATCTCCTGCAGAATATGTCAGGCAAAAGTAGCTTGCTGTCACACTGGAGACCTGTGTCTGAGGTCCCTCTGAGAGACTCTCTCAGGGAAGACAAAAGCAGGGTTGCTGTTGCTTAACAAACCCACCTCACTTCAGTCTGGAAGGAGCCAATCAGTAGAGTTGTGTCGGAAGAAAGAAGTGTCAATCAGATGTGTCCCTTGCCCTCCCCAGTTCTCCACATCTTCCCTGGGCAGACCAGCTGTGAGACTGCCTTCGGATCAGGGCTGGCATGGTGGAGAAGTTGCATGGTGGGTAAGGGTGTAGTGTTGGGTAGCGCAGAGGTGTGTGTACACTGAAGGGTGTGGATGGAGTCGCTACAGCCCTCATTGCATCCATCCATGGTTTTCTTTTTCTTCCCAAGCTTGCCAGGGACTTGAGAAGCTTCCCAGTGATCTTATGCAAGCCCTTGCATTGCTCTGTCCTGTGCTCCCCAGCACCGCTCCCCTGTGGATAAGCCGCAGGGGAGTGCAGAGAGTGTCTTGGAGGTGCTGGGTGTGACCTCTGTGGTGTGTGGCAGGAAGCAAGCAGCTTCCCATGACTCGCCACTGCCTGCTTGGCTTTTTACTTTCTCCTCCCGCAAGACATCTACGTCTTGGTGGGCTCTTGGCAGGGGCAGAGCAGGTGCTTCCGTCCCTCTGTGCAGGGTTTGCTTCTTCCTTCCCACCCCTGAAGGCAGTTTGTAATCCCTGATTCACCACCGCTTGCTAAGCAGAGCTGAAATGCCACTGTGCCGCCTAGAAAACAGCTGTTCAAGCCAAACTGCCTGCTCAGCGTGGCTCATTTCCATTAGTAATTTGTTGACATTCATCCAGCTGTACATAATAGACAATGGAAAAATGCTGCCAAGTGAAGGCTTCGCTCGTTGTTTACTCACTCCCCTGTTCCCATCGCCTCCTGCGCTAACACCTTGAGGCCCGCGTTTACAGCTTCCTGCACCCCACATGGAGCCAGGGTTGCACAAGGGATCCCAAACAGTGTTCTGGGTAGTGCAGCCACCTCGTCCGGGAGCACCGGGATTTGGGTTATCTTTCAAGGGATGTACAGATAAACTGGTCAAAACATAGGTTTTTGGGGCTATCCCAGCGCCTCCGTGGAATTTGGTTTCACTCCAAGCTGAATAAAAACAATAAAATTACTCATGTCAAAATTTTCCATGAGCTGGGAACTGCCTTAACCTGAGAGACAGCAGATGATATGTGTGAGGCATCGAGCAGCCCTAGGCTGTGCCCATGGGACAGCCGTGTAGCCGTCTTGGCAGATCCCACCAGCACTGTGCCTTTGAAATCTCCCTGGGCTCTGCCAGCCTGACTGCACTCACTGGGAGCCCTCTCACCTTGCTCTTTTCCAACCTGACTTGCGGTTTGGTGCAGGGGTGTGTGGAGAAGACACTGTTGCCTTTTCCTCCTGATCCAGAGCCAGGCAGCTTGTGATACGTGGTCCCTACTTCTTGGTGCTTTGCTGTCTGCATCTGTGCTGTTTCGTAGCTGACATCTGCTGCTTTGGGATGTCCCTGCAGTCTGGGTTCCCAGCCTTGGAAAGGGGTGGGAACTGTTGAGGAAATGTGCCTTGAGTCTTGTCTGCCCCCAGTCCCACCAGCAGGTTTGCTAGGCACAGCTGGCAGGTTTGGCAGGGTTCACCGGCCATTCTGCAAAGCCCAGAGCATGGTGCAGCCCAGGCCCCAGGGAGCTGGCACGTGACCTTCCCCTTCAGGTCTCTTTGTCCACCTGCTTTTGCAGGGCTTTGGGCTCCTGGTGCTTAGCATCCCCTGTAGAGAGGTTTGAAGAGCAGGGATTGCCATTCCCTGCAGACTCGCATTGGGAACTGAAGCAGGGTGGGAGCACCTCACTGTTAGTGGGGCCAGAAACCAGGAAGTGGTGTGATGGGTCTGCCAGCTGGGTCAGGCAGGCAGGTTCCCCAGGAATGAACTCATGCAAAGGAGTCCTTGTGGCCACCTGGGGCTGTGGACAGGGCTGTGGTTCGCCAGTGGCCTCTTTTGGGCTGGACATACTGCACCTCCTTCCACAGGCCATTTGATAGGAAACTGTGCGCAGCTCATCCCCTAATTTTGTAACGTGCCATTAAATGATGCTTCTTAACCAGAAAGGTCTTTGCTCCAGCCAGCTCCATCCTATTGCAGTCCCAGTGAGGTTATCTGTTTGGGTTAGGAAAGTGAAACAAAAAACTCTGAAATCCCTGTACAGAGAAAATTACCAGCATGTTTCCGCCAATGTTTCCGCACCTAACAGTTTTTTTTTGATGGGCTCACGATAGCTTCTTTTTCTTAAAGACTGCATTCTGGGGGATCACATGATGTGTAAGGGTCTCAGATTTTGTTCGGAAAAAGTTGCTTTTTAACCTTCACAGGGCGCTTGTGAGGAAGCACTTAAAGTAGCCAAATGCATTATAGGAAATAGAAAAACCTCACAAAGGATTATGCTGTTTACCTGCTTTAAAGCCTTGTCTTTCAGGCTGCCAAGTATTACTAGTACTAACTTTAAACACTGGCACAGGCATGGCCACCCAGAAATGCTGTATCATCTGGATGTGTTTGAGAGCTGCCTGATAGCTGAGCAGATGTTGGTTCACACACTGATACGCCTTGCCAGAGCCTGGGACTGGGGAGGAGGATTGGCCTTGCTCTTACGGTGCTCATATGGGAGGGGAGGCTTGTAGCTGTTATTTTAGCAATGTTTAGAAGACGTTTTAGTACTCTTGAGAATGCCAGATTGATCATGTTCAGCCGTGGCGGGCCCCATGCCATGCTTACCCACACAGCTTTCCCCTGCGCTCAAGCGCTGGCTGTCTGAGAGCGCAGGCGGAGCGGCGGTGCTGCCCAACTGCATACCCACCAAAATGCAAGCTGCTCCCAGGCACGGGTCTGGATCCAAATCCTGCTGCCTGGATCTCTTCGATAAGAGATATTAAAGCCATTGTGGTCTTACCACTTTGGGTTACTGTGGTGCCTGGAGGGCACCACCAAGATCATCACCTCTTTCTCAGCCCTTCTGGTAGTGTGTCTATGTAATGAGACACATAGAATCATCATGTTGCTGTTGTGCACTGCAGATGCAAGTTTTATTGGTCTTGCACATTTTAGAAGTCTTGCATATTCTTGAGTGCCATCTACTGGCTTTTTGGTTATTAACTGGTTTTAGTCATTAACCATTTCTACGCACAGTGTTAGAAACTCTGCACAGATGGCTGTAAATAAAAGATCCTAGCTCCAAGGAAGTTCCACTCGGTACCTCTGAGACCTCTGCAGATGAAGGAGAGTGGAAATACTGTCTCCGTTTCACAGACATGAAACGGAGACATTTGATTAAAACTTCTCTTACTGTTACTCCTGCTGTGCTCTGGCAGGAGTACCTTCCGGGTCCTGCAAAGTGCCTATGCTCAAGTGATTTCTGTAGGCAGTGTTTTGGGTTGGGAAACAGCAAATGCTTTCCTCTTGGATACCTCTGCAGAGGTGTCTGCAGCCACCTTGGTGGGAGGAGCTTAATGAACAGAAGGACCTTACCTCGCCTTACTCCCAAGAGAGATCTGTCTGCCAGCTTACGGAACAGTCCTGGCCATGAGCAGTGAGCAGCTCTGGGAGGTTTCTGTGGCATACAGGAAGCCAGCCTTGTTGTCCATCAGCCCCTAGCTCCACCATGCTTTCAGCAGTTCAAGACAGAAGCTGTTCCGCTAGATGAGCAGAGGAAAGGTCGACCTTCAGAATGGGAACTGCATCTCTGAGGTGCACATCAGCACTGGGGAAAGCCCTGCTTATTTCTAGAGCAGGTTTACACTGGCTTTTCCTCCCCTGCCCTGTTTGAAAGCGTTGTTTTACAGCTCTCTCTCTCTAATAGTCAAGTTCTTGGCTTGTTCCTTCCCCCCTAGCATCAAGACCTGAACTCCCATCATCTCTGATGGGAACAGAGTCCTTTCTCAAACAGTATTTCTCTCCTTAAAAATGACAAGTGCCCTGGAGCAGGGGGTGGCTGTAACATGCTGTTCCCTAGCCTTTCACATCTGGGAACAGTCTGAGCTCTGTGTCCACTGCAGAGCTGGGGAACACGCCCTCCACCTTAGCAATGCACAGACATGAGAGTGGTCCTGGGCCTGTTCCAGATCCCACTCTGAGATGCTCTGCTGTAGAGGACACTCCTGCCTGTCAGATGTTTTTCCCTTTGCCAGCATTCACTCCTCTCTTGTTTTAACTATTGCTGGAGATGAGGCCTTGTCTGTGAACTTCATGATGTTCAGCTGTAACTATGTGGTTTTGTTCCTCATCTTGATTTCATCCCCAGTGCATTGGTGGTGCTCTGTTTTGTTTCCCTCTGTTTTGTGTGCTGCACGTCACATGGTCACTGTGAACATGATAAAGGAATGGAGAAAAAAAATCTAATGTCTGTGTGGGCGCAGAGCATGTGTGTGCTGAGCCCTGGATGCATGTAATGGCCCTTTGGTCCTGTTGTTCTCAGGAGGTGGGTTCAAGGCACTCCGAACGAGTTCTTGCAGTTGGACAGTGTGAATGGGTGAGTGAGTAGTGAAGCTGTTTGTGTTTAGACACCAGGACGTTCACACGGCACAAAGTGCTGCTGGGCCCTTGGCTGCTCTGAGCCGTGCTCCAGGCAAACCAGAAGAACCTCAAATACTCTTTCCCTTTGACCTGTGCGATGAGGGCAGGGATAAGAGCTGGATCCAGCAAAGGTAGGAATCCCTGTCTCTAATCCTACCAAATTTGACAGGAACTGTTGGCTTCCAGGCTGCCCGCTGACATTGGGGGGTTTGGGAGAAGCATCCCTCTGAAGCAGCCCCATGAAGGAAAGAGCAGGGGAGGTTTGTTGGCACCCCCAGAGCTGGCTGTGTCAAACACAGAGAAGCCCAGCCAAGGGCTGTGGAAGCGTGAGATGCCTCCTCCAGCCCTGGCCTGCCAGCTCCTGAGCTGGTGCACGCAGGCTCTGGGGAGGCAACAGAGATTTGTGGCTCTAGCTTTTTGTCTTTTGTTACATGTGGAGGTGGGGATGGCAGTATACAGGCTCTGAGGAGTTTCCATGGATGGACTTTGCTCCAAGTAGAGGGAATGCATCCGTTAGAGTTGTGTCAGCATGGGAGGAAGTCTCAAGGGGCTGGGAGCAGATCAGATGCTTCTTCTCCAGGAGATGCCACCAGGCAGAGCAGTGTGAGCTGTGCAGCCCTGCTTGTCTGGGATTGCTGCAACTGCTGTCAAGAAGGCAAAAGTATTGCTCTCTGCTGTGGGAGGGCTGGGCTGGAAAATGTCAGCTCGCCCACCAGCACTTAGTATGCATCCTCATCCCTGCCACTCTGCCTTCTCTCCCTGCAATTACAGTTGCACTTGTAATTAACACTGATGTTGTAATTGAAGCCAAGCAATTTCTTGCAATCAGATTTTATTTTTACCATGTAGGCTAACAATAAAATGTGCTGCCCCACTGGAGAGCTGAAACATTAACAATTACTGTGCTAAGTAAAGCAAGGCTGATATGAAAGAGAGGGGAGGGCTGTTTGTCAGATACTGGCGTCAGGAATCCTGCATGCCATCCCTCTTGTGCAGGGACCTCAGCACCAGGAGGATGGGGATTTCTGGAGGGAGACTGAAATGAGGATCTTTCTCAACCCATTTTTGGCCACTGGCTTCTTAGATGATGTTCTGAGTGGCTCAGAATAAAACAACCTGGCCTTGGCAACTGGAGGAGCTATTCTTGACTGGACTCTCTCTTTGCCTGGCTCTTTAGCTCTGTTCTTTGGCTGACTTTGTGTTTTTGAGTGTTTCGTATCCTCCCCAACCCAGGCTCACTGTAATGCCCTCTGTGCCCGTGGGATCCTGCTGTGTCAGTGGAAGGGGTTGCAGTGTTTGGCTGCTCCTACCCTGCCCTCTGCGTCTGGAGTCGTTCACGGGATGTTTCCTATCATTGCCACACAGCTGGATCTGTGCAGGGACTTCTGCCTACGCCCTTAGGTGGCATTTCAGAAGCAAGGGAGTAGGCACCTGGAAGGGGTTTGCACTGCTCTAACCATCAATTGCTGCAGTCCAGGGCTGGGGTGGACATACAAGCTCACTGTGCCCTCCTGGACACCCAAGAGCTTGGAGAGAAGCTGGAGGCCAGGGTGAGACAAGGTGTTTCTGAGGCTTATTTCATGTTCTTCATAAATGGAGGGGGAGCAGTTGGGATGCAGAATGGCTGCAGCTCATATAGAGAAATGCTTGCGCAGAGCAGCAAAAGCGGGTCCTGATGGGAAAGACTGGAAATAGGTTCTCAGAGCCCTGCCAACACGTGGGGTGGAGGGAGAGCAGTCCCAGGCTTGGTACCTGTTGCTGTCTTTGGGTGATCCTTCAGGCAGGGCCACTACCAGGGCACTGGAGAAGGGAAATGTATGGGTGTTGGGTAACAGTGCAGGTTGGAAATGGCAGCATGTCTTATGAAAATGTCAGAAACTCCGTATTTTACAGGGGAACGAGGGTATAAAAAGGGGGTTTGCCTTTTAATAATTTTTTTGGCCAGCACCATGAGGTTATAACTTCTTTCCAGAATGCATTTGGCTGTAGGTGTGGAAAATAGGACCTTTGTAGTCAAGTGAAGCAGTCAGTTATAATGGGGGTCATAGATGATAATTTTCATTTTGAGCTGCTCTTCCCCCTGCTGCAGTTGGTTGGACTTGGCTGCAGTGAGGTAGTCATGCAAGTGTGGCCAGACCTCCTTGCAGGAGCAATAGCAAGGCTCTCCTTGTTTTCTGTTGGCTTTGGCTCCCACCTTTGATGCAGAGGAATAGACTTGTGTGCTTGAGTTCGCCAAAAACTGCCTAGCCATTATTCAGCAGGCAGGTGAAAGCCAGCCTCCTTATGCAGTGTATGCACAGGTGGTGTGTGGTGAAATATGAAAAACATCTTGCTGGGTAGGTGGAGGCAGAGACCTGGTGTATGGGCCTTCTCGCTGTGTTAGAGCTCACTGCAGGAGCAGAGCTGGGCTGGGCTACAGCTGTTTGGGCTGGAGGGGTGCAGTGAGTAGTCGACTATTCAGGGAATGTGGTGAGCAATCATCTGGTGAGTGCCCCCAGAGAGCTGACAGCATCAGCCTGCCTGCTGCGCTGGAGACAAAGGTGTCCTTCTCTCCCCTGGCATCATCCTCTAACCTGACAGCTCTGGGTAACTGATCTGCCTGCTGCATGTTCAGCTGGATGCAAGAGGCTCGTGCCTTCTAATTTTAATGAGGTATAGTGCTTGCAGCCCAGCTCTGAGGTCAAACTGCCAGAAGGAGAGAAAACTGGAAGAGGCTGGTTTTTGCACCAGGTTTTTCTCTGAGCTCTGTTTGGTTTTGGAAAGGGGAGGAGAAGGTGTAGGAGCTGACAGCATACAAGTGAAGCAGGCACAAAGCATCTGGGCAAGATACAGTGACATGGAGGGATGGCAACATTGTCCAGAGTCTGAAATCATGAGAAGTCAAAACCATCAGAGCTCTGCTTCAGCAGCCACTGGCTAGTCTGGGAGGGCATGGGCTTGGAGCAGGGTCTGTCCTGTGTAGTGGATCCTGTTCAGTGGGGAGCTGGGACAGAGGTGCTGCTGCATCACTGGGGAATCATGCCTGCAGGTCCAGCAGTTCAGGAGGGGATTGCTCCCTGCTGAGCCTTGCTCCTTTCCCGTGTCCTATGCCTAGAGATCATAAAAGGTGGAAGCTCTCAATTTGCCCAAATCACAAGTATGTAGCATGCCATGTCTTTGTTTCTAATAGCCAAGAAGCTGCTGTTCCCTGGCTCTATGCTTTGGGTGGTCTTGCCAGCATGCACAGCATGAGCAGCAGGATGAAGCCATTCCCCTGCCATGGACCCAGCTGCGTACAGGTCAAGCTTTGGCCAGTCATGGGCAAGGGTGCTAAATAACTAATCCTTCTTCCTTGAAGCAGAGCTGCCTGAGTGCAGGGCTCTGGAGTGCCATGCTAGTGGCTTAACTGCTCTATTTCTTTGCTCCGTCCTTGAAAAAAGAGGCAAAATTGGCATTAATTCTTTCTTGGCATTGTAGAGTGCTTAAAAACCACCAGAGCCCTACCCAGCGTGCGGATTGAGGACAGCAGTGAGGTGACTGGGAGAGAAGTGAAATCTGCCCGTGGTTTTGTGATGACGCAGGATTCAGCTGAGCTGAGAGAGGCTACACATAAGCATCAAAAATTTCAGAGAAAACAGAGCATCTTCCAGCCTTCTCTTTTGATCTAAAAATATGTATAAACTGTTCGGCATCTTAAGGCAATCTGCAGTTGCTGGTGAGTTGAGGGAATCTGTATTTGCTTCCTAGGGGAATTTTAGCATTCACTGGAATACTTGCTGTCAGCCATGATTTCCATTGCTGTATTGGCTTTATTTATGTCACAGTGGCTGCAGTTGTCAATGTGAACATTTCTGCTATTCCAACGGGAATAAAGTCTTTTGTATACTCAGCCAAAAGGGCTGGCTCTGGGGAATGTTCCTGAAAATGCATAGGCAGGCATATGCATCCAGGCAGAGACAGCCTGGATTTCATGAGCCGGTGATGGCAGGGCCAAGAGGATGTGACAGACGGCTCCTCCTGGAGCTCCTCCACTGTAGTACAGAGGGGCAGAAGAAGGGCCTTGTCCGAACTCATCTTCTCTGCAGCTCTAAAACTCCAATTCTCCTTTGCCTTTGATGTGCTTCCTCTTCTCTCTTTCTCTTTTGGTTCAATTTAGAGTAGCTCAGAGAATGTGTAGATCTCATTTTAGATGAACCCGCTTCTGGCCTGAGATTTCACACATTTGGTCTTCACAGGAACACATGGCTCCCCGTGAGAGCTGGCATGAGCTGTATGGTGGGTGGCTCAGGGAATTGGTGCTGCTGCATGCCAGTGCTTTTCTCAGCTGCTAGTTTGAATCCAGCCCAAGGTGCTTTTGATGCCTGCCTTTGATGGTTAGCAGGGCTCAGCGAACAGTGGGTTGGCCAATTGACTCTGTTTGCCAGCAGAGAAGTGTTTCCTTCCCAGAGACTTCAGGGCCAGAGCACTAATTCAACATTTCTTCTTGGCAGCAATTTAGGGACTAAGGTGGAAAATTTCTCCCTCCTTAGTAAATGTAGTTCCAGATCAGGAAATGAGGCCTTTTTGGTAGGATCATGTGGATTAAGTGCTGTGTTACTGCTCCTCACATCTCTCTGCTGTGGAGGAAGAGATCTCCAAGGTTGCCCTGGAGGGTGACAGAAGTAGAGATGCGTACTGGAGACTTGATATCTAATCATGCTGCATGTTGACCCTGGCCCTCCCACCAATGCAGTGCGTGACATCAACCAGCGTTTTTAAATGAGATGTTTGGATAGACCAAGTGTTGGACTAATTTGGCGTAGGAAAACTTTCCTTTCTGAGGGCAGACATGGCATTTTAACAAAATATATCCCGAAACTTGGTGTCATCCAATGATAACGCAAAAAAGTGTTGTGGTAGCAGGCACCATTAAACTACTGGCTGCATTTCTGGTCTGAGCCAGATATTGAATCAGGAGAGAATCTTCTACTGCTATCTGTGTGCATAGTGAAGTGGAGAATCTCTGAGGTGTGCAGAAGAGGCCAAGCATGGTGCAGCTGCTGAAATGGATGGCAGTGCTGCCCTGAATTTCAGTGGGAATGGAGTTAGGCACTGCTCAACGCTACTGGAAGTGCTTTCCCTGGTTTGGTCAGATTAGCTGATGTGGTTCATTAGTCCTAAATCTGCCACTGAATGACAGCAAAAACCCACAAGTGAGTAAAAGAAGGCAGACGCAGGATATGCAGACATAACTTAATTTTTAGAAAGGAAAAAATCCTAACCATAAGATACATAAGTGTTACATATTTATGGTGATCAGTCAGCTTTCTGATGCCCACTTTGTGCTTGAGGAACTCGCTGTTTGTATTTCTCATGCAATTCTTGTAGCCTGATGGAGGACCTTGGGTTTTATGTGTTCAGTTGTTAAAGTTCCCTAGCAAGCAATTTTGGTCTGGCTGAATAAGCAGAGGTAAGGTGCTGGTGTGGAAATGGACAAATGTTGCATGTCCATCCATGTTATTTTTAATCCTCAAATAGTTATTTATACAAATAAGTCAAGTTGTGGTATCCCTTTATATACAGGAATAAAAAAAGAAGGCCTGTGCTGACATGAAAATTTCTTGCCAGGCATTGTCACATGGAGGTTTGCCTGAGACTTTGCTGGCTACTCCAGCTGTGGAGAGAGTATTTCCCCCAAACGATGTCATGTTACAAGATGTCTTCTTCATGCAACAGCATTTTTAAGGTCAGCTGTTTTCAGCTGCCCTATTGTTGAAGAGGTAACAGATGTCTACAGGTGAAGCACAGCCCTTGTGTTTGTTAATTTTTCTTCCCCAAGCAAAAGATGTGCTTTCTCGGCCATCAGTGTCACTAGAATTCATGTTGTCTTAAGAAATTACTCCCTCCTGTATCCATTGGATCTTGCCTTCTGATCTTTGAAGTCCTAGTATCACAGTGTGTGTGCAAAAATGTATAAGCCTTTGCTGACTGCAACTTTAAGCACTCACAACTGGGGCTGGGAACACATCAGATCTTGTAGGCTAAACAGTGTTGGGAATGTCATCACCCAGCAGTGAGAGCTCCAGTAGAACCAGGGTGCTACATGCTTCTGAACCTGTCCTCAAAATTATGGCAGTAGGAGAGCTAAGGTTTTTCCACAATAGCAACTGAAAGTCAAAGACACCACTCAAGGAACAGCTCCATGAGCAGATAAAAAAATAATGCAGGTTGGTTGTGAACGGGGCTTTGCATCATGCCTTAGGTTCATGAAAGGCAGGTCCTGTTTGACCAACCTGATCTCCTTCTATTACCTGGTGACCCGCCCAGTGGATGAAGGAAAGGCTGTGGATGTTATCTACCTGGACTTCAGCAAAGCCTTTGACACAGTCTCCCACAGCATTCTCCTAGAGAAGCTGGCGGCTCATGGCTTGGATGGGCATACTCTTCGCTGGGTAAAAACCTGGTTGGGTGGCCGAGCCCAGAGAGCAGTGGTAAATGGAGTTAAGTCCAGCTGGCGACTGGTCACGAGCAGTGTTCCCCAGGGCTCCATTTTGGGGCCAGTCTTGATTAACATCTTTATCAACGATCTGGATGAGGGGATTGAGTGCACCCTCAGAAAGTTTGCAGATGACACCAAACTGGGTGGGAGTGTCGATCTGCTGGAGGGTAGGAAGGCCCTGCAGAGGGACCTGGACAGGCTGGACTGATGGGCCAAGGCCAATTGTATGAGGTTCAACAAAGCCCAGTGCTGGGTCCTGCACTTGGGTCACAACAACCCCATGCAATGCTACAGGCTTGGGGAAGAGTGGCTGGAAAGCTGCCTGGCTGAAAAGGACCTGGGGGTGCTGGCTGACAGCCGTCTGAACATGAGGCAGCAGTGTGCCCAGGTGGCCAAGAAGGCCAAGAGCATCCTGGCTTGTATCAGGAATAGTGTGGCCAGCAGGAGCAGGGAGGTGATTGTCCCCCTGTACTTGGCACTGGTGAGGCCGCACCTGGAATACTGTGTCCAGTTTTGGGCCCCTCAATACAAGAAGGACATTGAGGTGCTGGAGTGTGTCCAGAGAAGGGCAACAAAGCTGGTGAATGGTCTAGAGCACAGGCCTTATGAGGAGCGACTGAGGGAACTGGGGTTGTTTAGTCTGGAGAAGAGGAGGCTGAGGGGAGACCTTTTTGCTCTCTACAACTGCCTGAAAGGAGGTTGTATTGAGGTGGGTGTTGGTCTCTTCTCCCAAGTAGCTAGTGATAGGACGAGAGGAAATGGGCTCAAGCTGTGCCAGGGGAGGTTTAGGTTGGACATTAGGAAAAGTTTCTTTACTGAAAGGGTGGTCAATCATTGGAAGAGGCTGCCCAGAGAGGTGGTGGAGTCACCATCCCTGGAGGTGTTCAAACGGGTAGATGTGGCACTTTGGGATATGGTTTAGTGGGCATGGTGGTGTTGGGTTGATGGTTGGACTGATAATCTTAGAAATGCTTTCTAACCTTAATGATTCCTAGTTTTACTTTCATTATAAATAATCCAGCCACCAAGCCAGGAAACATGAAAGTGCTACTCTACCCTTAATTGGTTTAGTGGTGGACTTGGTAGTGTTAGGTTAATAGTTGGACTTGATGATCTTAAAGGTCTTTTCCAACCTAAACAATTCTATGATCACAGGGGATGGCAGGAGGTGGCCGTGGGCAGAGGCTGTGTGACACAGAGCCTGGGTGAAAGGCAACTGCAACCAGAAATCAGATGGATTCTGACAAGAGGTTCAAACAGGGTGTGATTTTTGTGGCTGGAGTATGCAGATTTCTTCTACCCTGTTTCTCACCACAATGAGTGCAATGTTTTTTTGGTCCGTCTTTCATTGTTGGCTTTCTTTGCTGGCTTGTGATCTTTGTGTCTGCCAGAGGCCCCGCTGAGTGGGATGCCGTGGAGAGACAGAGGAAGTGCTCAGTAGTCTGAAAAGGGATCTGGCAGCCCCAGCGGGGGGTCTCCTACCTGCTGACTTGAGGCCAGGGGTACAGCAGCTGCCAAAATCTGTGTTAGGGCTATAGCTGTCAGTCATAGTGGCGCTCCTCTCCGAGGAGACAGTGATGCTCGTGCAGCTTGTTCTGAGCTCTCTGCGCTGGGCTTTGCACCAGTGCAGGAGTAAATGAGGCTGATGTCCTCAGAATGGGACATAAAACCAAGGCCCTGACCCTTGGTGGCTATCTTGATCCAAGATGTGTCACCCTCCTGCTAAGAGCAAGTGTGAATAACAACTCTGGGACAGCCTTCAGCCTTGGTAATTACTTTCTTCATACTCTGTGCAAAATGCCGCATCTTGAAGTCCACCAGTGTGTAGGCATTGCTAGTGCAACAGTAACTGGACTGTGTTGTCTTTTTTTCCCCTTTTAAATTTTCTTTTCTTTTTCTCTTTTGTCTCCTCTGAATAGCAATGCCTCTTACCCCTGTTGGGAAAAAGCATTTGGCTAGGTGAGCCACTGTTCTGATCTCGTAAGGCATGTTATCTGTCTTTTTGGATCCCCCATGTGTTTTTCTCCATCACTGGTGCTGGTGAGACAGAGGTGGTCTGGGAGTTCCTGCCCTGCTTCCTGGCACTTGATGTAGTACATCCCCGTGCTGGGTGACCTAAGATTGTAATCACTCGACTAAAACTGAGTCAGTGATTTGCTGCATCAGGACCAGAAAAACATTTGTTGCATTTTGTAACGTGCAAAAAAGCTCAAATGTTTACAAAACTTGCCTGGTCCTGACGTCTGTTTGGAAAATGGGGCTGTGGTGGGATCTGTGATTGGTACAACTCACCTACACCAAACTACGAGGATGATGGCTCTCCAGACTTGTGTCAAGTTCTTCATCTTGCTATGGTTAAATGTAGTGTCCCAATCCCTTCTGCAAGGGACTGTGAGGTTTTTAGCCACATATGAGAGCTACCAGCAGTGGGCCACTCTGCCTGCTCCCGGCCCTGCTATCCCTTCTCTCCTTGCCACCCCTGTGCAGGCAGGGATTGCAGGCACTGGGTGTGAGTTGGTGCCAGGCTCCACATGTTGCCACCCCATGGGAATGGTCATGTGACATTATTCTGTATTTTAAAGATGTTTTATATATTGACAATAATGCCATTGTGAATGTGCAGTTTATTTTGTTTCACTGCTACTATTTTTATGTCTGGTGTTTTGTCCCTCAGAAATAATTGCAATTTGCTCCATGTAACTAGGTTATGTTTGACATTGGTAACGTACCGATAGTTCCTGTCTGACAGTGTCTGCTTGTAATCTGTGCCTAAGAAGGAATGTCCAGTCATCTCATCTCTTTCAGGAACCAGCATTGTCTGTTCAGATGTGCAGAGTGAACCCAGTGCTTGTTGGGCTTCTTGTTTTGGTTGATTTGGGTTTTTTATAACCAGATAAATGTCAAAAGCAATCTGGAATCTGTTGGATTCACAAACAGTAAATAGATACCACGTTTCTAATGTGATCCCAGGTTTCAGAAACAGAAGAGGTTCTAATTTTGATATTCAGCATACAATAGAGTTGAAATTTTTTGCAGGAGAGATTTGCTCCAATTTAAGCAGCCACTTACAGCAGAGGATGATTTCCTGATACCTATGAATTAGCTATATACTGTGGCAGTATCTCCCCGTATCTTCATAAAAGGTCAGTCCCCTGGACACTCAGGTTTTCAGAAGAGTTTGGCACTGGGTGTAGTAAAGGTTTTCTGGAAATCCAGCCATTGGGATAATGAGCTGTTCTGAAAAAGATGGCTCAGATGTTTTATGCTGTTGATCTCCCATCCATGTTCAAACGATTTGCCTGGTATAGTTTTCATTGCTTCTCTCTGACAGTGAAATGAAACCTCTGTGCCTGCTGTTCAAAATCATACTGATGTCTTGCTGCCTTATCATATTGCATGCTGAGAATATTTTATGAGCTGTTGGTGATCCTCCTTGCAGTCTCCCACTTCCCCAAGCATCTCATCCTTGTTGCCGATCCCTGTCTGCAGTTATTGCCCCCTGAACTACATTACTTTGCTTTTTCTGTGCAGGCAGATCCTTATTTTGAGCCTTAGTTTCCCTGTTTCTGGATGGATCCTTTTGTGTTTCTTAGCTCTCTCACTGCTGCTCCAAATTTAGCATCATCTGCAGTTGTAATTAATATGCTGTTTGCCTTTGTTTCAGGTCATTAATTAGGAAGCTGAATAAAAATCTTCTGCCTATTGATTCTGGCATGTTCCCATAAATAGCATCTGTGCACAGGCACAGTGTACTTGGAAGCCTAGCAACCCCCCAGCTCCCTGTTTGCACAGTAGTTTAACCTCATGTGTCTTGTCTGTCTTGCATCCTCTCACTGTCCCCGTGCACTGGTTCTCTCTCTTGTCCTTCTGCACAGGCTTACTTGTTGTTTTCTCTTCCTCCCTCATCCTCTTTGTTCCCTCTCTTAAATGCTTCTCCCACTGCTCAAGTTCAGAAGCATTTTACTTATGCTGTGCTCTGTCGAGTGAGCTCATGTTTGGAAATGCTCTGGTCAGACCTTATGCAGGGCTCCAGAGGGGAAAGCGTGCTACGTGCCCAGGGAAGTGATGTGTTGGGGCCCCACTCGCCATGGAGGCATTTCACACCAGTTTAATCCATTAAGCCATGGTTTGTGTGTTGCAGAGCTTCCGGGAGGGTGGGGGGGAGGCTCAGGACAATGGAAGAAGGAAGTAAAATTCCTATGTTTGAGGGTAATTCTGCCTTGATGTCTTGAGAAGGAGTAGGGAGAAACAAGGAGGAACCCACTTAAACATCTGCTCTGCTGGATTAAATCATCCTTCTTTGAAACAGATCCTGGTTTACCATCCAGTCAAAGGCAGCTCTGGACTGGGTGTTTGAGTTGTGTGGAGCCTGGAGCTCTTGGTACAGGCTCTGCTGTTTCAGGTATTTGCACCCAGGTCTCAAGACTTCTTCCATACCTGCAGCAAGCCCTAAACCTCCTTGCAGAGTTTTAGGTCTTAACTGGGATGGCAGTTAGAGCTGTTGGCTGGGGACACTTGTTTTGTATGTGTTGGGGGTAGAGCTCTGGCCCTGGTAGAGGGCTTTGGCTGGTGCTGCAGCCTGGCTGCCTGTGCTCAAGGATCCAGTTGGTGGAGCAATGAGATCAAAGCTACCTCCTGGGCCTTTCTGCACAGCTGTGGGCACCTTCCTGGCTGCAATGGGCACCTGGATGGGCACAGCTGAGGACAGCTGTGGCATGTCTGTGACCATTACTGTAAAAGGAGGTCCAGAGGCTATGTTTCTAGGGAATTGTCCTGAAGCCAGTATGTTCAGATAAATGGGAGAAAAGTAAACTTGACCAAAGCTAAAGCTCCTGTAATCATTGCTTTGAGCAGACAGCGATTCAAAGGAAACAATAGCCAGCTGAAAACTATGTAAACTTTGGGCTCCACCACCTGTCCAGGCTAAGCTAGCTCTTGCTCTGGGGAGCAGCAGGCATGGCACACAGCATTCCCACACCATCCTAGGGGCTAGGGAAGATAATTGAGCTCTTGTTCTGAGTAAATTCTTGAAATAAACCATTTTACAGTAGCAGAAGCAGGAGAAAAGGCCCAAGAGGGTCCTGCAGACCTGTGGAGCTCCTTGCCATGCAATGCCACAGTAGCCAGAAGGTGCAGAGGTATGTGAGAATGACACGTGCCTAATAACATGGGTATCTGTATTAACGTGTAGATCTGAACTCTCACACTGAACATGGTAATTGGGAGCTGATGCTGAGAAGGAGCTGCTTTTGGGTCTGTGTGTGGCAGGAGAACCCTACTGCAGGTGGAAGGCCATGGAGTCAGTGCTGGGATGTGTTCCCAGCCCATTGGTACACTTTGGCTCCATGCCAGGCAGATGGCTCCCTGCCAGTGGCTCAGTGAAGCAGACATTCTGTGCTACCTTCAGTCCATGAGTGAGGCAAAACTGAATAAACGATTGGAAAATGGCTTGAAAGGGTCTTCCTCCTCTCCCTCTGGCTTCAGTATTGTCGTGGTTTAGCCCCAGCCAGCAATTAAGCACCACGTAGCTGCTCGCTCACTCCCCCTACCCCGATGGGATGGGGGAGAGAATTGGAGGAGTTAAGAGTGAGAAACACTCCTGGGTTGAGATAAGAACAGTTTAATAATTGAAATAAAGTAAAATAGTAATGATAATAACAATATAATAATGATAATAATAATAATAATATACAAAGCAAGTGATGCACAATGCAATTGCTCACTACCCGCCGACCGATATCCAGACAGTTCCCGAGCAGCGATCGCTGCTCCCCGGCCAACCCCCCCAGTTTATATACCGAGCATGACGTCATATGGTATGGAATAGCCCTTTGGTCGGTTTGGATCAACTGTTCTGGCTGTGCCCCCTCCCAGTTTCTTGTGCACCTGGCAGAGCATGGGAAGCTGAAAAGTCCTTGACTAGCATAAGCAGTACTTAGCAACAACTAAAACATCAGGGTGTTATCGACATTCTTCTCCTACTAAATCCAAAACACAGCACTGTGCCTGCTACTAGGAAGAAAATTAACTCTGTCCCAGCCAAAACCAGGACAAGTATGAAACTGTGAGCTTCAGAGTTCTAGCTTGCTTTTCACAACACCAGAAATACCAGCCTTAAGCCCACTGTCTTTCAGAGATCTGTTCATTGGCTGCTCTGTTTCCTCTGGCATCCCAGGTCTCTCCAGACAGCTTTTTCTGCTGTGTTAGCTTTCGCTTTTTCATTTTTTTCCTCTTGAAGTCTTCATTCCGCTATTTTTTTTTTTTCTTTCTTTTACTTTGGTATTAGCATGACACTACCTTTTGTCAGGTGGCTTTAGAGCTCCTGCTCAGGCTGCTGTACTGTTGGTGGAACTCCCACGCCCTGACTCTCTTGGACTCTGGCCCTGCCTGCCCAGCAGCTGTGTGTGCTCCATCCTGAGGCGTGTGGCTAGCAAGTCCGCACCAAGCCCTTTTCTAGCTCCATCTTCCTTATCCCTCAAGCACCTCTCATTTCACAAGCAGCTGTCTCTGTGCAGTCAGTGCTGGGGCTGGCTTGGCCTCCCGGTGAGGACAGCCCCATGGAAATGCCTCTTGGCCTCCCTGGGCATCTTGGGGAGGTGGGGGTGCTGCTAGCTTGCTGTTCTTCCTTCACATCCATCATCAATGGCTGCTCACAACCTCCTATGCCACGCTCCAACACAGCCCTCTCCCAAGCTGCACTCTTGCCAGCCCTGCAGCACTGGTTGAGGGGAGGAAAAGCAGTATATTATTCCTCCTCAACAAGATGGTCATCTGTGCTTTGAATTCAGAGTCTCTTGTACTTGTGGTGCCTGTGATCATGCCTGAAGCCAATATATATGGATAGCACAGCTCAGTCTTCAGTCTGTAGGTTAAGTTTGAAATGTTGTGGTTTCCTTCTGAGTGTGATCTTGCTTTGATAAGTCAGCCTGGTTACAAAGTTAGCTCACTAGAACGCGCAGAAGGCTAATCTGGCTATTTTAGGAGCTTCCTCTTTGTACATTAAGTACCTCACTAAATTAAAAAGAACTGTATCATTAACTGTTTGGATTTGAGGTTGTTTATTGGTACTTTTCTTGTGTTTTTTTCTTTTTTTTCCCTTTTTCTGGAATAACTGTGTTTTTTACTCTTTATTAGTTAGGAGACCTGTTTAGAATAGAATTATAGAATCGTTTAGGTTGGAAAAGACCTTTAAGATCATCCAGTCCAACCATTAACCTAACATTACCAAGTCCACCACTAAACCAGTTAAGGGTAGAGTAGCACTTTCATGTTTCCTGGCTTGGTGGCTGGATTATTTATAATGAAAGTAAAAACTAGGAATCATTAAGATTGGAAAGGACCTCTAAGATGATCATTCCAATCATCAACCCAACACCACCATGCCCACTAAACCATATCCCAAAGTGCCACGTCTACCCATTTTTTGAACACTTCCAGGGATGGTGACTCCACCACCTCTCTGGGCAGCCTCTTCCAATGCTTGACTACCCTTTCTGTGAAGAAATTCTTCCTAATATCCAATCTAAACCTCCCCTGGCACAGCTTGAGCCCATTTCCTCTCATCCTATTGCTAACTACTTGGGAGAAGAGACCAGCACCCACCTCACTACAACCTCCTTTCAGGCAGTTGTAGAGAGCGATAAGGTCTCCCCTCAGCCTCCTCTTCTCCAGACTAAACAACCCCAGTTCCCTCAGCCGCTCCTCATAAGACCTGTGCTCCAGGTTAGTTACAGGTCTCAGAGGGAGTTTTCAGTGTAAGAAGAAGTTGGTATTAACTGAGCTGCTTTCCTCCACAGTGTAATCCTGTTGTGTTTCATGGAGATGTTAACCCCTACACACACACTCCCCACCCCCCAAAAATGAGCCAGGTGGGTAAGTAGTGGCTCTCTTTGCATGTAGTTACTGTAGCTGTGCATAATTAATGTAAAATCAAATGGTTTATAGTCCGATTTTTGGGTTGAGTTCATAATCTATTCTGCAAAGGAAAGCTTGGGACCTATCTTTACACAGCAAATATTTGTCATCTTGGCTATTTACACATTGGGAATTAGTGGCCAAGTAATATTTTCAGGCACCCTAATTCCTGTAAGAACCACAGAAACCGGTATTACTGTACAGTGCATTTGTCTGGCAGGATTTGTTTCTGCTCCGGTCACTAAAGTCCTGAGTAATTGTTTTCATTTGTTTGTTTCTGGGGATGTTTCAGCCCTCAGAATTTATATAAGGAAAATTCCTGCTGTTATGATTCCTCCTCTGCAAAGCCTAAAAATGTGCATGTTGTGTGGGCATAAGGCCCAGCTGTTTTAACTTGATCGTTGCGGTAGTGGCTGGGGCTGCCAAGTCCCTGGGGGGCTGGAGAGGCCAGGAGGATGGAGCTTGTGGTCGTGGTCCAGGGAAGCCCTGGAAAAGCCCCATTTGATCAGGGTAGCATGTTTCTGGGAGGCTCTGAGGGTATATATCCTCAGTCTGGCACTCATTCTCGATTGGCCTTTCTGCCTTTCCGCTTGTCACAGATCTGTTCCCACAATTACAGTCATTTGAGTGATTTGGAAGGCCTTATTTAGTGATGTTTCTGCACAGCTCAACATCACATACAGAAAATGACAGGATAGGTTTTCCCTCATTTCATAGAAGTCAGAGTCATTGCACTGACAAGGCATGTGCAAGAACTGTAAGACTGCGGTGGAGACTGCAGTGTGAGGAGTTGTGGTGTTGGCATTTTTACTGATCTGAGAGTAATCTGTAAATTCAACAAAATCTGTAAATAACGTGCAAAGCGAATGAATGATTTTCAGTTCATTTCTGTGCCTCCCTTCAGGAAGCAGTCAGAAGTCTGAATTTGGCAATAAACTTCAGCGCATTGGACTCAACTGCACAGATGAGCCTTTTCTGGGAGTAGCTTGAACGCTGCAGCCTGCTGAAAAGGAGAATTGCCTCTTCTGGTGATGGTGTCCAAAGCGGGTTTTAGAGATGCATCATTTTTACTAGGACCATTCTGACTCCATTTGTCTGTTGCATTTTGTGAGAAAGGCTTTGGTTTGCTGTGCAGGAGATGACAGTAATTTGGTCCATGTACATAATGTGAAACAGTGTGAGTAAATCTGTTTTTGATGGATCCACCAGTGGAGCGGATAAGGTCCATTTACTCCTTCAGTCTGCAGGGGTGACAATCAACATGAAATATGGTTGCCATTATTTTACCAAATATCTTTATATTATATTTTCTCTTAGATGCTGTAATTTCAAGCACTGTGGGTTGGGAGTTGATAGAGGAACACAGTATACACCCACCTACATATACATATTTTTGTTTCCTTTTTGCAAAGATAGATGTTTTACATTACATACTGGGAAAAGCTGATTGTGAATTCCTTTCTAGCCACTGCATGTCTAACAAGGTTCCCTGCTGGACAGACTGTTGTGCAGACACAAATTGAAAATCCTCTTTTGGGGATAGGGTTTTCCCTTTTTTGTTCCAGTAACTCTATTTAGGTATTTGAAGTAGGCTTTTTTAACCAAAACATGCCTGTGTATGTAGGGTGGCAGGGAGCCCTGGCTAAACAGCACATCACTTCAGACCGTGCAAACTCATTTGAGGTTGTCCTGTAATATCCTTATTGTTTGAATCCACTCTTGTCTTAATTTTACGCTTGTAGAATGAGCTTATACTCTTTAGGCACAGTATGAGAAATCAACACCTATGGGAAGGAGACATAAGAGTGTATATATCATGATAGCTGGATAGCTTGAATATGAGTAGTTTTAAGTGGTCCCATTTATTTGGGACTTATAAAATACTTTCCTCCTAGCTGTTCCCATTTTTTCTCCAGTCTCCCTCCAAAAGGAGGAGCAGCTCTAATACACTGTTCTTCCAACCCTTTCCCATAGCCTCCTCTTTTGTTGCAAGTTGAAACAACTCAGGCTATGGATCGTCCGTCACACAGGAATTCAAAGACACTAGAGACAAAACCAGCGAGCACAGATTCATAGCTCAAGCAGGCAGGCCCTCGTCCACTGTCTTGTTCTGCTGCCCCAGTTCTGCACCCAACCTGGGTGGCGGGTATTATTTTAAGCATGGGGGGTACACTGCAGGACACATGTGCTTGGGCTGTGTGTCTAGCCTGGAGCCACGGTGGTGAGTAAGGAACAGACTTGTTCCCGTGCTGTGTTGGCCATCTGAAAAAAATGCTCAAAACATGTTTATTTGGCCAATTTTTTAATTAAAGGAAGGCATAGCAGTTCCTGAAACTGAGGGAGATGGTGAATGCTCCACTTCCTGGCACATTTTTATTATCGAATCATGAGCTCCTAATGATGAGAGAAACTCTGACACAGCTCATATCTTTAGGGGTGGAACGTGATACTCTTAAACTAGCTGACAGATCAGACTTGAGCAAAGACCTGTGTGGAGGAGGCTGGCATTGTCCTGTTAGAAGAGTTGTTGCTACTCTTCTGACATGAGTGATGAACTCTCACTCCACTGTACTTGGTGAAGGCTGAGAACCTCACCTCCTGTCTGCCCAGCCTCATCTTTGGAGTGACCCTGCCAGGTGTTGGCAGGCAGGGGCGAGGATCATCTTTACGTCAAAGAAAGGAAAAATAATGGCAGTTGGTACAATCCTGCGTTTTGTTTTTGTGTCTTTCAGCATATTTCTGTTTCCTGATGACAGCCCTGGGCGTGACGGCTGGTGCGCATCGCCTGTGGAGCCATCGTTCCTACAAAGCCAAGCTGCCTTTGCGGATCTTTCTGGCTGTAGCTAACTCCATGGCTTTCCAGGTGGGGTTGTGGTTGCCCGTCCGGATTCTTGGCCTCCAGGCAGCTTTCTCTTCTGTGCAGAGATCTCTTCAGCTTAGGGACAGCAAAAGAAAAAAAAAAAAAATTAGCAGAAAGACATTTGCTTATAACACACTCTGCTGGCTCAGGGGGTGCAGAGCCCCTCTTGCCACCCATGTAACAGTATGCATTAGGCAGTCCAGGAACAATAATTACTTAAGGACCAAGTTGAATGTGCCCAGATCAGGGGCTCAGCACCCCAGCAGCCTATCTGTGGCACAGGTCAGGTCCCACACTTCACAGGACAACATGGAAACTTTTGTAAAGGGCAACTTGATGCAAATATGTCTGCATAATCAAGTCTATTTGTCCATCCAGGCAGTTGGAGATTTTCATGTGCCCAGAAAGGAGAGCAGGCATCCTTTCACAATCTTAATTTATCTCTGTTTTATGCAGAATTTTTCACCAGTAAAACTCAAATACGTTTGCAAAGAAGCGTGTTACTAGCTCTGTACTCACTGATAGGCAATCTTAGACCTCAAAAATGTTTGTGTAACACCCAGCTGGTAGTAGGAGTTAGCCCAGAACCAGGATCTTCTCAGTGTGAATTTAGTTACTCCTTTGCCTGTTCCAAATAGAGCTGTGAACATGTACTAACATTAAACTTAATGAGCTTGGCTGCCATAACCACTTGTGGCACTGAGTACCATGTGTGTGTTGTGCCTTGAGTTTTCAGCTTTTTTCCTTCAGTCCGTTTGGTTGACTTCTCGTTCATGTACCTTGACAGAGGATGAAGAGTCTCTTTATCCACTTCTGTACTGTTACTTGTCATCTTTGATTTATCTTTCTTTTTTTTTAAGGTGCAAAGAATTAATCCTGTTAATCCTTCTAGACATTACAAAAAGCACAATGCTTTTGCTTGAATATGGGAATGCATCCATTTTAATTATAACCTTCCTTTATTCTGAGCCATATTCCAGCTGCTATGTGCTGCTTGGTTCCTTGCAGAGCTTTACAAGCCCTTTGCTCAGCCTGTTAAACAACTGTTTTGAGAATCCCCTGGTACTGTCCTCCTGTTTTACAGCCAATCTTACCTTTCACAAGTAATTTAAATGAATGTGCCGAACGGGTTGCAGTGAGCCTGCACATTGGGATTTCATTGGGTTCTGCTCCCTTGTTGGTTTTTGCTCTCAGCTACATTGGCCTCATCACTGCTTTTGGCTGAGGACATGGTGTGATTCTGAGGCAGGGAAGTACTTCAAAGTATCTTCAAGCCACTTTTGTGCCTTTCGTATTGGAAAGAAAAAGGCCAGATCACCCACTCTTAAGTTTTAAGTAGTCTGAAGCCTGCTCCTAATTACTGTGACATCCATTGCCTGCCAAAGGCTGTTTTCGCCTCCATGAGCAGACAGTGAATGAGTTTTCAGGACCATCTCCTTCATGTTGGCTTTGGGAGGAAATGGTAGCATTGGAGATACCTACAGCATCCCTGGATGCTGAATATTGAGGAAATATTCAGACTTCTTGAAGAGCAGGGGAAACTCTGCTGAAGAGTTTTAACTTGATGTTGCATGGGCTGTGACATGCTGTACTTCCTCTGAAATACCATCAGATGCAGCTATTTTTGCCCTGTTGCCCAGTGCATTTTTTTATGATTCAAGCATGCTGAGCTGTGTTTCTTCTCTCCATTTAGAGTGAAGGTCTCACTATTTTGAAAGACTTGGCTTCTTGCTGTCACATGTCTGTTTCAGAAATAGGTAATATCTGGCTTATGTCTTCTTGATCTCCTAGTATTTAAGTTTCAGCATCTTACTTGGGATGTGCTGCTGTCTCCTCAGCTAACTGCATTGTACTATTGCTTCTGGCCATCTCTATGAAACAAGCTGTGTTTTTCAGCTGAGGCTGTGCTGTGACCATCTGCACACAGCAACAGTGGTTGTGTGGAAATTCATGCCAGCACACTGAGGTTGTTACATAGCCCAATTTATTGTCACGTTTTGGTCTGCAGGTTTATTAAGGGACCTGCTAATGAAACCTCATGTCTGCATCACTTGTCACAGCATGATGCTGTCGCGCTCTATTTTGGAAGGGGTTTCGCTCATGTGTTTACCTGAAACTTGATCAAGAGTGATGTGTTCCTGAAAAATGGTTGCTATTAATATGCTCGGAGCATATTTACATGTGCTATGCTCCAGTTCTTGGTGTATTTATTGCCAACAGTTCTGGCCTCTGGCCTTTATTTCCTCTTAGCCTTTGTGGGTTTTAATTAGATGCAATTCAGTTGTTTCACAGCTTCCTAACCCTTTCATCTGGGGAATCATGGTTTTCGCCAGTCCTGCAGGTGTTTGCTGTGGTATAAAAAGCCAAGTTAATTCCTCATGGTATCATTGCTTTGACCTGGTTATCTGCTGTTCCACAAATAATTTTATCAAGTGCTCTTGCGACAAACTGATCAATAGTCTCACTTGAAAAATTATTTCTGGTTAAGAAAGAGGGCCTTTCCTAGGCATGCTTCTTGCGTAAGCCTGTTTTATTTTTAAATGACTTAATCTTGGCATTTTCCAGTCTTCTGGATATTCCCGCTGAAGCCACTTGAAGCAGTGTAGAGCCTTTCCTTCCCTTTGATTTCTCTGCAGGAAAAAAATAAGACGGCAGCAAGGTAAAGATCTCACTTTGTTCTGACTGAGAAGTTTGGTGACTTCCTTTGCTTCACTCAGTTTACTTTGTTCTCTTGTGCAATGGGATAGTTAAGGTGTGACATAGTGGAGTGCTGGTAAGGGGCTGATCTTTACTGCCATCTCTCAATGGCTTAGATGAGTCATTGCTGCAGAAAAGTGTTCCCCTCATCCCCAGCCCACTCACAGCATCACTGTGACCATAGCCTGACAACAGTACTGGGCTAAGCACAACTGAGTGCAATGGAGCTGAGATCTTTCCGGGGCTTTTGCTCGTCACTTGTCCCTTGTGGGCTCTTGCAGACAGAGAGCATCTTTGCAAGGCTGAAATTGGACACAGAGACATTTGAGCTGGATTCTTTAGCTGCTCTTTGCAGTTGTTCCTGGAGTCCCCTCAGCAGCATGGGCAGCCTCAGTCCTCTCTCTCAAATGTTGGCAGCTGAGAGAAAGAGCAATGATTTCTGTGACGCTTTCAGCATAGGACTTTTGTCTCACAAAATACAGATATATACAGTTGTCATTGGCCTGGCTTACTGTGTCCTGCAGTATATTCAGCGCCAGGGTGGCTACCACACTGCTGTTACTTCACAGACACTGCAAATGGTTTGCTCAGCTCTGCTGGGAGCAAAGCTTCTGCGCTTGATGGTTGTGGGTGCTACTGCTGTTCCTAAAAGTAACCCAGGCCCTTCCTTCCTTTGGGTACTGCTTGGGTACCTCCCTGGCTGTGCAAAGATCGAAATAGCAGAGGAAAGCACACTCCACTAAGTATTCTCTGATTAAAGTTCACACTGTTGTGGATCTGAGCATTAACTAATATTTCCATGTTTTGGTGCTGGTGTTGGGGAATTCAATTCATAGATGAGTGTGTTGCCTGAGTTTTGCCAGTGTTGTACATGCTTACAATGCCCTGCATTAATAGCTTGGCACCAGTGCAAAACCCAGCAGTTTAGTCCAATAACCAGTGTATCCTGCAGAGCAAACTGGGAGGCTGAGATCCCTTTGGATGAGTAAACTCAGAAAGTCTCACTTTACAGATCCCAGTCTGAAACTGCAGTCCATCCCTTCCTCCCTGCAATCCACATAATCCCATTTACAGCCATAAGGTACTTCAGTGACCCGTATCTGCTGACAGCTTGAGCAGAGACAGGACTGAACTTGCTTTGTATCTGATCTGGATCCAATGCTGAGCTGATGTTATGGGTCTGAGACTTTTCTTCCAGCTTGGCTGGAAATGCAAGACTTGAATTCACATAAAATAGGCACATCTCCTTTGATACCTAATCATAGAATGGTTTGGGTTGGAAGGGACCTTAAAGATCACCTAGTTCCAACCCCCCTGCCATGGGTAGGGACACCTTCCACTAGACCAGGTTGCTCAAACCCCTGTCCAACCTGGCCTTAAACTCTTCCAGGGAGGGGACATCCACAACTTCTCTGGGCAACCTGGTCCAGTGTTTCACCACCCTCACAGTAAGGAATTTCTTGCTAATACCTAATCTAAACCTACCCTCTTTCAGGATAAAACTACTACCCCTTGTCCTATCACTACACTCCCTGATAAAGAGTCCCTCCCCATCTTTCCTGTAGGCCCTCTTTAAGTACTGGAAGGCTGTGCCCTTGTACACATCCCTGCAGACAAAGCAGTAATTTAAATGGAGGTACTGGGTTTACTGTGGAAGAGGCATCCCTCCAAAAGGCTGAGCAAGTTTAGCTCCTGTTCAGGTCAGGAAAAGGCAAGTGTAGTGTTCCACAAGCTCTGTCCCATTTTCAGTGCTGAGTTTGTGCCTGGAGGGTGCCAGTGGTAACCAGCTGCAACCAGCTTAGAAAAAGGATGCCAGAACTGAGTGCTTCTGCACACTAGTGCCCTGAAAATAAATATGCAAGCTCCCCCATGGCAGGGTCATAAAATAACAAAATAAGCATGTATGTACATGGTCCCTTGAGCCCAGGGTCCATCCTTGGACAGCAAACACCCAGGGAGGACACAGGACCAGGGCAGACTAATGGTGGTAACTCCCAAGAGGCTTTTGGCTTCCAGCCATCTCCAGCCCTGGGGTGTGTCCAATCCAAGTCACCGGTTCCCAGAGCATGTTCCATTCTGTGTGGGCACTGACAGGAGCAGGGCTGGCTGGCTGCAAATTTGGGGTCCCTCAGGATGTTTTTAATCGATAACCTTTTTGAGGAGCATCTTGTACGAGCATGTTGCTCTTACTGCGTGGGGAGCAGTGCTCAGCCTCTGTGCTCTCACCCCCTCATGCTTTCTGTGCAGAACGACATCTACGAGTGGAGCAGAGACCACCGCGTGCACCACAAGTATTCAGAGACAGATGCGGACCCGCATAATGCCCGCCGTGGCTTCTTCTTCTCCCACATTGGCTGGCTGTTCGTGCGCAAGCACCGGGATGTCATAGAGAAGGGGAGGAAACTGGATTTCACTGACCTGCTGGATGACCCTGTTGTCAGGTTCCAAAGAAAGTAAGTGGGAGCTGCCTCATGTGAGGCAGGCTGGAGAGGTCCCTCTGCCTGGTTGTCTAGTTGTGGCTCAGTCCTTGTTTTTATCTTTCCCTTTTCTCCCCCAAGATATCCCTGCCACCTTGATTGCAGGCATTAGGACTGCCGTCCCTCTGGCCTCCACTGTTGCCATGTGGCTGACGCTTGCTGACTGTCCTTGCAGGCTCTGCTGCACAAGCAGTGAGCCCTGTCCTTGTCCCTCTGTTTTTCCAGAAACCCAGGGCTGGCTGTGAAAACAGCCACAGCAGAAGTTGCTGGGATCTTGGCCTTCTCCTTTGATCATTGGAGCAAATGCTGTAATCACTAACTGCCTTAATGCAGAAGTGCACGTTTTACTCTGCAAACTCATCTGTGGCACCTGTGGGCCAGCATAGACCAAGCACTTCCTCTCCCAAGACAGTCATTCTTCACAGGATTAATTATCTCCCTTGAGAATTAGCACAGACCTACTTCAGTTTGCTATGCGCTCTGCAAGAGGTGGGAATTGAGCAACATGCTTTGTCCTCTATGTGAGTACCTGTATTTTAGGCACAAGGTGACTGTCTCTGCCTGCAAGCATTTGGTCCAGGTACTTCAGTAAACCACATAAGCTCATTTCTGAGTGTTTTATGGGTGAGGGGAGCAGTCAGTTGAGTCCAGAAATCATTCTTTTTTGCATTAGAGAAATCCATGCACTAGCAGAATTACCCCTGCATCAGAAGAGCTCCAGGAGCGAGGAACTCACTGCCCTCCACATACTGTTGCTTTTTACTGGTTCCTCAGTGGGCAGTGCCTGTTTGCAAAGGCTCCCTTGCAGTTTGCTGCAGCTCTTCTTGGTTGTGTTATTGCCTTTTCCAAGACAACAGCATCTCATGAGAAGCAGGCTCTGCTGCTGTGGTGGTGCTGCAAATGTTGTGAAGAAGTATGTTTTCTGCATGGAGTTTACCTTCCCTTATCTGGGAAGAAAAATTCAGGTTTCTCCTTTCTATAAGGTTGAAGTGTTGGGTTTTTTTGACAGCATGGAAAACCTGGCAGGTCAGATCAGTAAGAATCATCATAAACCCTTTGTCACATTTCATTTTAAGGCCAGATTGTTAGCTTTGAATTTAGTGGTGCTGGTGAGCTGTGGATGAAGTACCACTCAGTTTAAAACCACATCACTTCAGCTGAAATCACAGTACTGTTCCAGGCATGACTGACAGCAAAATTTACCCTCTGTGAAAAACAGAGCAATAATCCTGCATGTGATGTGAAAGAGAGGGTCACAGGTGAAGTGTCTTCATGACAAAATTTTCATGTGGTGAAAGCAGCGCTGTTCCCAAGCATATATTGAGGCATTGGTTCCCCTGAACTCCAGGTAAGGAGATTTCTCATTCCAGGGTGTATGTTTCAGTCAAAGATAGACAGAGAAAACATAGTCAGGTGCTTGTTTGGATGTGAGATCTCATGTCTTCATCAAAGACTTCAGTCTGGGCTTTTTGTGTCTCACAGAATGGTTTTAAGTGGTGCCTGATAAGTTGTTTTCATGTTTTATTTTATTTTCCTGGAGTGGGAGAGGCTTTGAACTCTGAAGGAGTTTTCTGGACTGGAAAATACTTTTCTTCTCCAGCTCTACTTAAATCCTGGCCTTGAATTGATGAGGTTTGCAAACCTTATCTGCAGCCTGGTTCAGAAGTCAGTCAGATGAGTAGGAAATTATCTGTTATCTTTGGTGGAACGAAGAATAGGGCCTGTTTCCTTTGGAGGGCCTTCGTTCAGGTAAGTGAAGATAGAGTTTTCACCATGGTTGGTGTTTCTGGAGAGCTACAGATCTCCTGAAGCCCAGCATGTGAGGCACAACCTCCAAACAGCAGCAAAAAATATCAAACAAAGAACTTGCAGGGCAAGAGGTTAATTTATTTCATACACAAGATGGTCAAAACTAGCTGGTGTGTTATAGATGAGAACTATGTTCATGGAAACTTTCTTCCTTCCAAAAATGCTGCTAATGTTAACATTTCTCCGATCCTCTGTGGGTTTTAATTGAAAATTTTTTGTTTGTTTTTGTCAAACCAAATTGACAGTTCTTCCTATCTGAAAAACTTTCAGCAAATGGAAAGTTTTAATAACTGTTTAATAAATCCAAACTCTGTTCTTCCTCATCCCTTCCAGAAAAATCAACAAAAGCAAGGGTCTATTTTAAACCTGTCATATGGTCGCAAATAAGATGGGTCTTACTTTGTGTTTCTTTTCTTTCTGCACCCTTCAAAATCCTGTCACCTCAGCCTACTGCTCCAGTTTCATGCGGCCATTTGCTTTGATGATGATACCCCAGGATCACTGTGGGCTCTAGTGAATCTGGGCTCCAGGGAGGTGGAAGGGCTCAGTGGGGAAGATGGGGCCTTGTTTCCTCTCGAGCTGGGACACATTGTAGGTGCCTCCCAAGCTGCACTGTCTTGCTGCTCTCCGCTTATGAGTGCCATTAGCCCGTTCTCCATTTAGATTATTTCCTATCTCACTTTTGGCTTTGCCTCCCCACTACTTGCTGAGCTGCTCCCTTTCTCCACTTGCCTTGGATTAATTCCCCCAGCATGATTTTTCTTTTTATTTCTCCTGCTGTGGTCTCTGCTCTTCGCCTCTGTGCTCCCTGCATCCTATGCTCTCTCTTCCCTGCCTTGTCTGGGCATGTGGCTTTAGCTGTACTATAAAGCTTTCCTGTTTGTTCTCAGACTGTTTGGCTTCTTCCTTCCCCACACACTGATTTTTGTCCAATATATGAAGGAGTGGCAGGGCTTGTGCCAGTCAGTAGGCTTTGGGAGCAGCAGTAATCCTGGCCCCTAGGCCCAGATGTATCTTTCTCCTCACCCTTGGTGGGGTGCCCGTAGTCTCTTGGCAGCTGCTTTGGGTCTGCCACCACTGTTGGAGCTCATGCAGTAGCAGTGGTATAGAAAGGAGCTGCTCCTGCCCTGTGCTGCAGGTTCCCTTCTGATCTGAGCATGGGGGAAGTCTTTGCCAGCTCTTAGCAGTAAATGTGTTTCCAACACAGCTCCACCGATGCCATGCCAAGCCCTGGGCTTTTCCAGTCCCAGAGCTGGACCCTAGGTGCAGGGTGTGCAGCCAACTCTGTGCTTCCCCAGGTTTAAAGATGTTCAATCTGGGAGGTTTGCTCTGGGACTGGGTCTTGGCTGTTCAGCTCCAGTGTTACCTGCTGCTTCGGGGTTTCCGGTTGTCTTGGCATTTTGAATTGCACTTGGAAAAATTATGTCAAGATTGTGGATGTCTTGAAATGTTCCCTGCTGCCTGGTTATGGGGCCAGCCCAGGTTATGCCAGGGGTTTCTGGCAGAGCCGTGTCTCCAGAGATGCAACCCCACTTCACCCCAGCTGTCATTTCCATCACAGTAATGGTGTTCTTTTCTTTCCCCACAGGTATTACAAGAGTTCGGTTGTGCTGATGTGCTTTGTGATCCCTACCTTTGTGCCGTGGTACCTCTGGGGTGAGAGTCTGTGGAATGCCTACTTCCTTGCCTCCATCCTCCGGTACACCATCTCTCTCAACGTCACCTGGCTGGTCAACAGTGCTGCTCACATGTATGGCAACCGCCCTTATGACAAGTACATCAACCCCAGGCAGAACACCTTTGTCACTCTAGGAGCCATTGGTAAGTGCTGTAGCCCTGGGTAGAGCTTTGCAAACTCAGAGCGACGTCCCATCCTGTTTCACCCTGGTCAGGGCTTTGGGCACCTGCAACTGGACACCACTTGGAGCCAGGGCTTGGAGCTTGCGCATCCTAGAGGAAGGCTCCCTTGTTCTACTGATGGTGCCCACATTGAAATAACACCATGTAGTCTCTGGGCAGAGATGTGTTCACAGTAGCAATCCTCTCTTCTCAGCAGTCATCTGGGGACAGTGCAGCAGAAATAAGTGACTCTGCTTCTTACTTAGTTGCGTGTCTCCCCTCTTGAAGCACTTATGGTTTTCTTCCCTGAGCGTAAGGGGTGGGACATGCCCTTTCTTACTGGGGAGGAAAGCCCAAAGCACTGAAATTAAGTCCGTTGTGGGTCTGCCCCAGAGGTCTTCCGTAGCCAGGGGTGGAGCATAACCTGCACTGGATTCAGGACTTGGGAAACGGGTGCTGGGATGTCCCACATGAGAGTGTTCCTAAGTTCATAAATGTGCCAGCCATGTGGTCTTTAAACTCCCTCTCTGTTTTTCAGGTGAGGGTTTCCACAACTACCACCACACCTTCCCATTTGACTACTCAGCCAGTGAGCTGGGCCTGAAGTTCAACCCCACAACCTGGTTCATTGACTTCATGTTTTGGTTGGGGTTGGTCACTGACCGCAAGCAGGCTCCGAAGGAGATGATCCAGGCTCGCAAGGAAAGGACTGGAGATGGCAGTGCTTGAAAAGTGACGCTTCGCTGTGCCAGCACTGTTGTTCACATGGGTGGGTGGGTGCGTGCGCCCCCCTGTGCCTGTGTTGGATTTATTTTCCTCTGGGTGAAATTAGTTTTTTCAGATCAGTTGGGCCGAATTAATTCCCCATGAACAGATTTCTTGTGTCCAAACTTAAGACTATTAAATGTGAAAATGTTATATATTATTTAATATTATAGTTAAACAGGAGAGAGATTTGATTTTAGTCACTGTAGTTCATGTCTGAAATACATTGTAATTTGCTTGTTCATGGTAAATGTTGGCAGATTGGAGGAATTATCCTTTCCAAGTGCAGTTAGGGGAGATTTTTGTTTCTACTATTAATCAAATATACTTTTGAAATGCATCTCTTGGAGGGGATGTGGCAGGGCCCAATGTGCTGTTTCAGCTACAGACTAATGGAAAGGACAGTAACAGCACTGATGAAAAATAGTATGTCCAAGGGGGAAAATCAGCCTAAATTTAGTTACACATTAGTTTGAAAACCTGCTTTCTTTTTGTTACCCCTGTTAGCCAGCCCAGTGCGCTTCTGTCTTTGCGAAATATGAAAACCATTTATTGCTGAGCAGGCTTTTGTGTTGAAGATTAGCCTCTATACAGGCCAAAATACCAACTGATGCTAAGTTGAGATGATTCCTTTGTTGTCGCATATACTTGTACTTTGTAAAGGTATAGAGCTCAACCATGTCTTAAGCCAAATAATGCTTTGGTTTCAATGTTTGGAGACCTAAGTTATATTCTAATCGGTCATGGACATCGATGCATGCATATTTTAGCTCCTTTTGCACAAGAGGCCTCTTAATTTCTTTTTCTGCCTTTGACTAGCTGGTCTTAGAAAACGGACCTTTATCTAAGTCAGGGTGTCTACTAACATTTCAGCTGCATGCAACATCCATTGGTTTCTAAGCAAACTATAAAGACAGTTATGTAGCTTCTGAATTTTAACAGTTGCCTTGTTTAAAAAAAAAAAACGGGGGGGGGGGGGAAGAAAAAATACTAAAAAAAAAAAAAAAAAAGCATGTGGAATTAATGGGACATATAGCCCTTTGTGTTAGATATTAGCCAGTGCAGGAGAGAGGCTTTGTACTGTCAGCATTGGAGCACTTTTGAAGATAGAGAGCATGATTTTCCTTTATAAAGAAGCTTGCTGCCTTGCCTGTCGGAGACGGAGTGCCTGTTTCCCAGGTGCACGGCCCCACACCCTGGGCAAGGCAGGGATCTCAAGATAACTGAGACTCAGGCCCAGATATTTTCAAGAAAGATGTAGAACTGGAAAAAACAATTAAAATGGTTTCTTTTTTGTTCTGTTTCTTGTTTTTTAAATGATGCCATATAGTGTAAAAGAGTTGTCTTCATTCTGTATTTCATCCAGCAGGTGTTTTAACAGTGTTACTTTGCCATTAATGATGTGTAAACTCTTGAGTGATTTACAATAAACAGTTATGAGTTAGACTGGCTGCTGTGTTTTATTCTGAAACAACTCCCAAAGCAAAGGGCTTTGTGCATCACACATCAGAATTACAGCAGTGTTTTGCTTGGTGTTTCCAGCTATTCACTTGGTGCAGCGTTTCCAAAATACCTACCCCGCTCAGCATTTCTGTTTTCCTCATCAGTGGAAGAGAAGTGTTGTCAAACAGAAGGGCACAAAGAGATTTGATTACTTCAGGCTTAGTGGCCAAGCTGATAGAGGGGAAAAAGAAAATTCAAGCTAACATAAGCTTAAAAGGAGACTGTGACAAGTTCTTGCGTGTGAAAATCCTACTTTAATAGCAAAATACCAGCCCAATGTGGCTGCAGGACAATGTTTTGACCAAAAATATTAAGTACTTTGGTTAGATTTTGCTGTAAGTTCTCCTTGTTTCTGCTGAGGTGTGCCTGAAGACTTGGGTGTGCCAGAAGTCATGTCTTGATGTGCATTCGTGCGGAGTTGGGGCCATTTGACAGACATGGGAATTACATGCACATGAGTAGGAGACATCTCCCCACCACCCCATACAGTGCCTGCAGGAGGGGGTGCAAACAGGCTCCAAGAGGTGCTGGTTAGAAAGATAGTGCTATTGTTTCCTTCTTCGTGTGGTTGATGGGCAGTTGGAGAGTGCCAAAAACCATTGGGAACCCGCCTTCAAAATGATGCGGATGATGAGTTTGGACTTGATGTTTGAGTATAGGAGTGAAGCTGGGAAGATGCTCAAATGTCTAATCTTACTGGTGCTCCTGTCATTTAATTTGCGCAATTTCCTGCTGGAGAACTGCAGTGAATGCACTTTACAGCACTTAAAGATCAACAGGAAGATGTGTATCTATCACACTTCAGATCCTTTTTGTTTGTTTGTTTTCTTTTGTACGGCTATTACTTGGACTTCCTTAAGCTGATTCCTGTCAAGTACATGGTGTAAGAAGAATAACTGACCCTGCAAAGAGGTATGTGCTGTTCTGAACCTCTCTGACTACCTGAAATTACAACAAGGTATTTTTTTTGGTTTGGTTTGGTTTTTTTCCCCCCCTGTGGGGGGGACTTCAGCAGCAACCGCAGTTCCAGTGGGATTCAGGGATCTGAGATTTTGAAACCATTGGCAAGTTACCCGTGGTTTTGAAAAACTGAAAGTAAGTAAAGAAACATTCAGAAAAGGAAAATTTCCTCCATCAGATGTCTTACCTTGGAGCTTGTACTTGCCTTGAATTTTGGTAAAACAAGGAACACTTCTGTGCATTTCCTTTTTTCCTTATTTGTTTTGATTTTTTTTTTTGCGTGTCTGTTCTGAATTTTTTGCTTGTTTGTTTTGATTTTTTTTCTTTTGGAAATAATTTTGTCCATGTTCTCTAGCGTGGTCTTCCCTTTCTCAAGAAGATATAGGGTCTCTGGGAGGGAGGAAGGGTCCCAGCCACCTCCCAGGCCAGCTGCTGGATCCACCTACAGCTGCATGCAGTGACATGGGGAAGTCATGGAGCCTTAGTAAGGTGGGTACCTGAGGCATGAGCTGCACATGTTTCTGTGGACTTTGGCACCTCTCCTGCTGAGCTGGTAGTCAAGGACCCCCCTAATGCTTTCTGAGCAGCATAAAACATTGAGGGACTGCTGGTCGATGAGTGGCTGGCTGTAAGCTGGGCTACACCAAGGATACAGTGACTGTCAACCTCTTCTAAGACCTGATGGTCTGACAGTGCCTGATCTTCTGTTGTCTCTAACTGTTTTCGGCACACTGAACCATCTGGAATAACACCACGTAGGACTGAGAACAAGAGGTATTCGTACGCTATCTTGTGCAGTGTTGTGCTGAGTGTTTCCAGGCACTCAGCTTTGGCATGCAGCAGGGACTGGATCTTTTTTACCGTTTTTCCTAGAACTGGTGAGGCCCTTAGGAGATGCAGTGTTGACTCAGGAGTCATGTGCTCCTTCCGCAGCAGAAACTGCCAAGCAGGTCACCTGCTTTCTGTCGTGGGGTGGCTCGAGGAAACGCTACGCCTGCCCTCAGACTTGGCACAATCGCTAAAGGAGGATTTCAGCTGTAACTTACAGTAAGTACTGGGCTATGCAAATATTGAAACCCTGTCCTGGCTGTGTACAAACACGACCGTTAGGGTGTGGTGTGAGGCCAAGGTTGTGATAGCTGACTACAGAAGAGCTTCCAGGCTCCGTCTAACCCCATCTCTGCTGTGGTCAGGCACATGGGCTGGGCTGCATTTGGGTAATCCCCCAAAGCAGGAGGCAAGCATAGGCAAAACCTGCTGGTACTGGAGTTATACCTCAAAAGGGGCTGCAGTGAGAGGGTGAGTGCTGGCACTGAAGAAATGCATCAGTGTTCACAGTCCCTGAAGAGCAGACATCTGTGCCATCTTCTGCCCAGCAGCCCCACTGCTGTGCTCTGGAAAGCTGGCGGCAGTCCTGCTCTGCACTGTTGGGCCAGGTGCTGCGCCAGGGTCCTGCGTGGCAGCACCAAAACTTCACTTAGTCCTTTAGCACTTGGATGCAGAGCTTTAGCATGGGGACCTGGGGTGGGAAAAGGGTGTGTGGTCAGCCCTGGACTGGTCACCAAATCCCTGAGCCAGTTTAAAATTACCTGGTGAAAGCAGGAGATTGCTGGGGCAGGAATGCAGAGGCAGCTGCCTGGGGCATCGGGGGCAGATTTCTGCCCACTCCCTCCAGTGGCTCTGCCGTTTCCTTGTAACCCTGGGTGATGTCTCCATCCCTATCTCCCTCTGCAGCTTGCAAGTGCAAGGTGACTCCTGTCCTCTGGCTGGCATTGCTAATTTTTCAGGCCCAGAAATCAGCAGCCAGAACACAGCTTTCTGGAAATAAATCCAGCAGATGGGAAATGCTTCAGGTATCACATCAAGCTGTTGGGGTGGGAGGCTCCCAGGGGAAAAGAAAAGGGCTTCTGATAGGTCTCCTGTGTCCATGTGAGCCTAGGAATCCATGCCAGGCTGGAAATGTGGTGACAGACCTACAGGCTCTGGTCAGCCGATGTTTGGGGTATTTGCAGCTGGGAGGGCTCTCAGTTTGGAGGGATTTTTAGTGGTTGATGATGTGCCCAGACTGTGGCCCCAAAGGCACAACCAGGCTGGACTTGTATTACCTTGGTATTTTTGCTCCTGGACTGTTTTGTAGATGTACCCTTATGTAGAAAGGGTCTCACAGGGAGTTATGGGGCTCCTTTTTACCATCTTCTGGGGTGCTTCTGGGAATCAAGGTACAATTTCCCTTAAGATCTTCTTTAAAAGAAGAATGAAAAGAAAAACTGAAAGCAGAGCCTAGTGGGAAAGGAGACATTTGCTAACACATGCCCACGTGCCCCAGCTCCCGCAATGACTCTGGCTCAGTGGTGCCCAGCCCAGGAGCTGAAACCTCTGGCATCCAGGGGTGCACACCCAGCAACACCAGCCCCACTAGACAGGGGGGAAAAAAAATGCAACCCCCCTGAAACCTAGCAAAGTGCTGTTTGTGGAGGAGCCAGGGGTGCCCCTGCATGGGCAGAGCTGACCCCCAGATGGTTTGGAGGCTTTTTGCTGTATAAATCACCCCTAGCACATGGGGTGCATTGCATTTACCGAGTGCATCTCCTGCTGTCCCACTTCCTGGAGAATTAAACCCTGATATAGGCTTTTTCTGAGAAAATGATAGCACAGTTGCCACCCTGGTTTTGCGAATCTGCAGCCAGCTGACCCCAGCAGGCCTGTCCAGCTGCTCTGTGCCCCCAGCTGCTACCACACCCATCCCGTCCTGCTGGCTTTGGTACAACTGTAGCAAGCCACAGGGAGGTGAAGGGTTTGCAGCTTCCTGCCAGGAGCTGTGCTGCTGCCCCCCCACTCCGCTTCCTGCACCAGCCACTGCCAAGCTGGGGTTAAATCCAAAAGGGCAGGGAGCAAAGGTATGGCCCCAGAGCAGGTAAAGGTGGGGCCCTGCCCCACACCAGCTGCATCTGTAAAGATAAATCCACCCCCCAAGAGAAGCAGATGAGCAGCAAAGCCTACAAGCAGGACAAAAAAAAAAAAAAAAAAAAAAGGTCCCCTTTTGCAGGCCTTGGAAGATGCCAGGGAGAAAAGCTCCAGTGAGCGGCACAGATAAAAAGTGTAGGTGAAATGGTGCCTACTATCTCTGCACAGTAATGCGGTAATGCCTAACCTCAATATTAACTGGGGGTACTAAGTTTTCCTGGCTGACATAATTCCATTAGTGTTTATAACATAATAATAGGAAATCATCATTTTACTAAATCTCATTATTCTTAAAAAAATAATTTGTCTTTTTTACAGCATTTTCTCTGCTTCATATAGGACTGTCCTCCTGCCGGGCCAGAACACGCACCCATTGGGGCCAGGACATGCCAGCCTGCAGTTCTCATCTACACAGACAGGCACTTCAAGGTTTCCTCCCCAGAGTTCGGATCCTGACCATCTTGTGGGCAAGTCCTGTTTATCCCATGTATTTGCCATCACAGCGGTAATACTTTTGACTTACGTTTTTATGGAAAAAATTTTGAAATTTTGTATCCATTTTCTCCATTTCCCTTCCTACCATTTAAATGGTGTCACTTTCTTGCAGTGAGATGGAGTGGGTCACTTCAATTTGCTGCTCCAGTCCCAAATCCAAGTGAATTTTTCTCAGGTGGGATCATGTGGGCAAGCTGGGAAGATGGAGCATTTCATCTTGGAGAGCTGTGATCTGGGGATATTTCTTAGGGTGAGAGAGAGCACTTTGCAGGTGACTGCCTCTCAGCAAATCCTGAGCACGCCTGTTAATGCCAAGCCAAGGGTGTGCATGCTCAGATGGCATTTGTTTAGCAGCAGGACATTTGGAGAAATGAAGTCTATCACAATATTTAAAAAGCTGGATAAAGGAACAGATGGCTTTGATATGAGATGATCTGGCTAATGAAATGAGGGTTAACACTTAAACAGAGAAACAGTTGCTTAGGCCCTGTATTTAGCCCATGCATCAGGGTATGGAGCAGCTCTGATGGCTGCTGCTGAGTGATCCTTGGCCCCTTTCCCCTGCCGCTCCTGTTTCTGGGTGGGCGATGTTTCTCGCCAGGCCTTGCTCTGGCTTGGGAGCAGAAAGGAGCAGGACAGGAAAACCAGATGCTGAGGGGAGACCTTATCGCTCTCTACAACTACCTGAAAGGAGGTTGTAGTGAGGTGGGTGTTGGTCTCTTCTCCCACGTAGTTAGCGATAGGACGAGAGGAAATGGGCTCAAGCTGTGCCAGGGGAGGTTTAGATTGGATATTAAGAAAAATTTCTTCACGGAGAGGGTAGCCAAGCATTGGAAGAGGCTGCCCAGAGAGGTGGTGGAGTCACCATCCCTGGAGGTGTTCAAAAAATAGGTAGATGTGGCACTTTGGGACATGGTTTAGTAGGCATGGTGGTGTTGGGTTGATGGTTGGACTGATGATCTCAGAGGTCCTTTCCAACCTTAATGATTCCTAGTTTTTACTTTCATTAAAAAATAATCCAGCCACCAAGCCAGGAAACATGAAATTGCTACTCTACCCTTAACTGGTTTAGTGGTGGACTTGGTAGTGTTAGGTTAATGGTTGGACTAGATGACCTTAAAGGTCTTTTCCAACCTAAACAATTCTATGATTCTATGATTCTCAGGAATGAAAGCAAACTCAAAGCAATTCCTTTTTCTGTTTTCCTTGCCTCTGTGTACCTTTTTCTCCACCAAAAACAGCTCAGTAAAACAGTAGCCAGTCTTCAGTGGTAATATCACCCTGGGGAGGATTGCAATTAGAGGGGAACAAGGTTGCTTGCTTTCTTCCTGAGCTGGGAGTGAGGTCTGCGAGGGCAGGGGTTAGCTCTGTGGTAGTCCTTTCTTTTAAATGAAAAATAAAATACCTCTGAGGCCTGATCCTGCTACTTGATGTCAGGAGATGGGGGCTCAGCCTTCCCACTTCTCTGTCACTGGAAGAAAGCAGATGCAGAGATGGCATGCAATTCGGTCTCCATGAAGAGCACTGACATGGTGAAATTTGGACAGGGAAAATGCATGTGCTGTAAGGCATTGGGGGGAGAAAATATTAATTAACAGACAGCAAAGCAAAGCCATAATTTTGAACATTTGCTTGCATTAGAGTAGGTCCCCTTTCTGGGCCAGGCCAATTGTCAGGCAGATCCCCAGTGGGTCTCAGTGGCCCAGGAAAACCCAGTGAGGAGAAGTCATGCGCTGCTCACAGCATCCCAGAAGCATTGTCACATCTGTGCACCAGTGTCATTGCAATTGTGTCTTTGAAGATATGGGCTGAGCAGGGAGGGACATCAGTGTCAGCCTCCGGCACACCCACCCCTGGGAAAGCCAGGCATAATCCCAAACGAGATGGGGGAACGTACCTGTGGCTGCTCATCTTTGCCACGGTAGTGTTGGTGGAGACATGGGAGGAAACACTCTTTTCACAGGTCAAGGTGAGCTTGCATCAGGCTTTGGGATGCATAGCATTACTGCAAGGGATGCTTTATTGTGGGATGCAGTTCAAAAGCAACATGCCCACATGCCCTACCTCCCTACCTACCTTTGCGCCCGCATACCCCTTGGCTGCCAGACAAGGTTCATGGGGCGGGGGGGTGGGGGGGTGGGGGTGGGCTGCTCCTCCTGTGGGACTGGTGTTCTGTGAAGAAGGGATTGTAGGAAGTATCCCCGTGGGCCCGTGTAACACCACCCCTTGATGTCTGATGCCTCCCTGCACCTCTGTTATGTCCTGCACTGGGTGGGCTCCAGCACATGCTTGCTGTCCCCAGACTATGCCCTTTTTTTAAGCTGTGATTTTTTTAATTTGTGAGAGGTCTTTGGTGGGCCTGTCAGCATCATGCATTTTCCAGCACTTGAAGGGACACCATCTGCTCAAAAAGAGCTGTGAACAAAATGTCTCAGACACTCCGAGTTTACCAAAAATGAAATTGCTTTACAGTCCCATATGCTGCATTGTTTTGGCTGACAGCAGAGGTGAAGTGACTAAGGTGGTTTCTGATTAGTTGCTGCTTTTTCCTTTCTGGCCAAAATCACTGGGGCTGAGCACTGTTACTTCATGCCTGTTTGACAGAAGGTTTTCTTCAGCCTCAGCTGCTGAAAGCCAGAGGTTACTGAACTCAAAGACCTCCCCTCTGTTACTTTTAAGGTGAGCTTGCTTGACTTTTGCTATCGTGTGAAGCCTTGCAATCAGGGATGTGTTTTAACACTGATACTTTAAGCATACTTATTTCAGGCACTGGGGCCTGTCTTGGTGATGTGGGGGCAATAGCACCTCCTTGCCCAAGGAAAGCTGTGCCCAGCAGTCACTTGTGGCCTGCAGCACAAGCACACTGGGCCCCCAGTGCCATGGGGCAGCGTCAGGTGCACACAGAGGGAAAACCTGGCCAAGATCTCTGGATTTTGTGGGGTTGCAAAAAGTAAATGCTGCAAGGAGCCATTTATTAGTCCAGGATAACACAAGATTTGAAATACCAGAGCAAGAAGAATGTTATTTCAGCTCTAAAAATAGCTCCCTCAGCCTTTAAAACACTGAGAAGTGTACGCAGCAGTTGCCTTTCTGCGAGAGCAGCTGTCCTCTCCCTTGGCAGTGCCGCTGCCACAGGGATGCGGCCACTTTGGCAAGGACTCAGAGGACCTGCTGGGTGCTGCGCTTGCTCTGAGGACCTGTGCTTTCAGGGGTTCATAATCCCTGGGGATCAAAGAGACAAAATCCTTCAGGGTGTGCTAGGAGGGCCAAAGCTGCAGGGTGAAGGAGTGTTGCTTGGCTGCTAGAAAGACAGTATATGAAATACTGATAAACCGCTGATGTATAACTCGGCTCACTTCTGGGGGCTGGCATGCATTTAGGCAGGTGGCTGTCTTGTGTTGGTTCATAAATGATAGCACCAGGGCAAACTTTGAGTAAGTGCCACCTTATTTGGGTTTTAGGAGGAGAAACAAGATGGTCAATGAATAACATCAGTCATACTGCATCCTGGCAGAGAGAGGGGAGGGAGAGGAGAAAAAAGTGGTAGCTTTCATGTTGACTTAATCCCACAAAGGTCAGACAGCGAAGGGATCTCTCCACCCCAGGAAACATTCCCAAATGGTTATTGCTGGGCTTTTTTGCTGGGAATGTTTCCTCTCAGAATTCCAACCACAGAGATGCTTTACAGAGACCACAAAGCCCACCATCTGGTAGGAAAGGGAAAGGGGGTGGAAGAGGACAGCCTGGCCCAGGTAGGGGCCTTGCTACTGGGTGGCTGCCTCTTTCAGGTCTTCCAAAATACTTCGCAAATGGGCACCACTTCCCAGGAGGATCACAAAGATGCCACCGCCGGGTTTGGGTGGTGAGGCCTCTTCAGTGCCTCTGGAGGCTTTGGGGCAGAAGGCGTACCCAGAGCCACACACCGAATAGGTGCTGCTGGGACTGGGGAGGGAGGGCAGGGAAGGGGACGGAGAAGGAACCAATTTACAGCCAATTTACAGCCCATCTCACGGCTATGCCAGGGACAGTGTGCAGCCAGAGAGCCCATGTACTCAGCTGGCGCTGAGCACGGGGCGTGTTTTTGGCGGAGTCTGGGCCGCCAAGGACCAGTCATGCCCGAGGGGTGCTCTGAGGTCCCAGGAGGCGCTGTGGTCGCGCCCCAGCACCCCAAAAACGGCGGTCAGGGCGCTGCGGATTTTACTGCCAACCCGCTCGGCGGCGCCCCTGGGCCGCCCACGGCCGCCCCGAACCCCGGCGGCGGCAGCGGCGGCAGCGGCAGCGGCAGCGGCAGCAGTCCCCGCCCGTCCGGGGCGGGGCGGGGCGGGGGCGGTGCCGGGCCACCTCCCCGGCCCCCTCGGCCCAGCCCGCTCGCCACCGCCGCCGCCGGGGCCGGAGCCAGCACCGCAGCCGCCCGCAGGTAGGAGCCGCCCTCGCAGCGGCTGGGAACGACCCTTGGGAGCGCCAGACACCCTGCCCCCTCCTGTCGCGCTGTCGCCGCCCTGTCGCGCCGCCCCGCGAGTCGTCACTCCCCTTGCCCAGTCGTCCTCTCTCCCCGGTCGTGGTGTGGGTGCCCCCGAAGGGAGGTGGCGGTCGGGGAGCCCCGCACCAGGGGGACCCCCGCCTCGGGGAGCCGGCGAGCTGCCTGCCGCGGCCTGCCACGGGGCTGCGGGGGGCGAGCGCTCCCCTCCCCGGGGGGCTGGCAGCGGGGGCTGGCCCGGCGTGGGGCACCGCAGGTGCTGCAGCGCTCGGGAGGAGCTGAAATGCCAGTGCTGTCGGTCCTGGAGCTTGCTGATTTACGGCAGGTAGATACAGGGTAGATAAGACGAGTAGAGCCACTTGACCCAGGGCCTGAAGTGTCCAGTTATGGAAGAGATCTCTTAGGTCATGATTTCGGCATCCCTCTTTCCCATGAGCCCCTCTGTGGCATCCTTTTGGGGTTGAGGGATGTGATGGTCGAGCTCGGCAGGGCCATTTGCTAGACTGCTGCCAGGACCTCTTCGCACAGGGGTCTGTGGAGAAACTCACCTGCGCTGAGGCTGTGGGGTGGGACAGGTCCTGCCTTCCCCAGATCCTATTGGGATGCCCGACATGCAGGCTGTGTCCCGTTGAATTCCCGTTGAATTCCCAGGAGGGGAAGAGGTTTCGAGAAAGGCTGTTTGGCTCTGCTGTGGCCCCTCAAGTAAGGAAGGGCAAGATCCTGCCTCTGAGATCCTTGCCTCTTGAAAGACAAGCCAATGCTGGGCGCTAATGTCCCAGGGTAATGATGGGGTTGCTTGGGATCTCAGTCTTAGCTTTTTCTTATAGCAGCATGCTTGTGACAGATCTTTGATTCAGAGCCCTCGGGCTACAAAGGTTGAAGAAATTCTGAGCTAATCTTTCCTTCTGCTTTTTTTTTTTTTTTTTTAAAACACATTTTAAACAAAGCTTGTTGGGAAAGTGACCTTAAGCATTGTCTGATCAACATTCACGCAGTCCTTATGCCATAGCAACGTACACATGTATGGTTAATTATGAATAGCAACTCAATATGGAGGAGGGAAGTGTGTGAAAGGTGTATCCCAACACACTGTTTGCCTGTTGTGTCTTGCTCAAATGGATAAAACTGCCTAAAAGAAGGGGACTTGATTCTTGCTGACTTTCTGCCTTTGGATAACAGGGTAAAGAATAGGGACTCATATTTGCTTGACAAACATCTGGCTCCTGTTTTCACTGTTGTACTGTTAAAAGTCAAATTATTTTCTTGTGCTGTTCTTCATGCCCAGCTGTTGGCATTTTCTGAGCCTGGGTGGTGCAAGTCAGTGCAGTTGTTTCATTTCCCCTTTTAAGATTCGTTGTGCTGCAATATTTGCTTTTCAGATGCAGAGCAGGGATGTGTGCTTGCATGAACACCAACATTTTCAATTGTTTTTCTTGGAAGAAATGTCATGTCCACCATTTCCTCTCCTCCCCCAGCCATTTCCAGGCAGCCTGAGATTGCAAGATTGTGGTTTGGCCCAACAGAGACACTTTAAGGTCCCGATCCTGCAGTCCAAGCTGAAACAATGAGCTCCGATTGCAGGATAAGTGGGAGCAAAGAAGCAGAGAAAGGTCTGTGGGAAACGAGAGAGGTGATCCTAAGCAATATATTGGGAGGAATAAACCATGAAGGGGGATAGCTGGCAGGTGAGGAGGCTGCTGCTGTGGTAGAGGGCTTGGACCAGGACTCTGAATGCACGCTCCTCTGTGCCACCGATTTCCTGTGTGACCTCTCAGCAAGCAACTCACTGGCTCTGTTGTCTAAAATGGGAATAATGATTTTTTTTTTTTGCTGTCTCAAGAAGACTTGCAAAGGTCTCTAGGTGCCTGGTTCCCCTCTCCGTGGGTCTGCATAGGTTGCAGAAGCAGTCACCTGAGGTGCAGGGATGAAGGTGGGATGGGAGGGGTGAAAAGGAAGCAAAGCACATTGGGAATAGGTGGAGAGAGAAGAGTGGAGTGAATGGGAGGAGGGAGGAGAGGAAAAGAAGACTTATGAAGCTTCAAAAGCCATGAAAGGAACTGTTAAAACAGTTATAGATTACCTTTCATGGGGGTTTAATGCAATTTTTTAATGCTGAGGTTGTCTCTGGATGGTCGTGCCTGCGAGGGAGAGGTGCCTGCTAGAGCGGCAGCCTCTCTGTAAGAGTGCTGTTTGCTCAGTCAAGAAGTGTTTGCCTTTGGCAGGCATGCAGACCTGGCTCCCTTGGGGAGGGCTGGTCTGGTGTGCAAGAGAGGAGGGAATCCCGCTCTCCACCCTGCCCACCACACAGAAAAGCAGAGGCCTCCTCCCCAGCACCCAGGAGCTGCTGAGCTGTGCTCCCCTGTGGAACAGATGGCATGTTCAGCAAGTCTGGTGGGAGGGGAGGCCGAGGTGCTCCCCGGTGACATTAGGAGAGGTCTGGGCTGCCTCTCCCACAGGGAGCAGCAGGAAAGGAAGAAAAGCCTGGGGAACTTGGGCTGGTTTGCTGCAATGGTGGGGGGAATGCCCAGCATCCTCCTTCTGATTTTCTGAGCTGGGGTGGATCCAGGTAGTTGGGAAGAGAACTTCTACCCTCCCTATCTTATTTCCTGCTCCCTGTGAGGAACTGCTGAGATTATTAGTGGTGGCTGCCTGAGCCAGAAGAGCCAGTGGCCTGTCAGTTTTGGCACCACAGTACTGCAGGAGTGAACTTTGCCTGGATGAGCCACTGGAGATGGCCACAGCTTTGTTAGGAAGAGCCTCCCCAGTGTGGTCTTGGCACAGCTGAATGCTCTTAGAGGTAGTTTAATGTGGTCTCTTGTGCTACAGGAAAGTCTGTCTCTGAAAATATTTAAAAAGACAGCAGAAATTTTAAGCCCTCTGGATGTGATGGAGAGGCTGGTCACAACAGGCTTGTGGGCTTGGCCCCTGTTTAACCTGTGGAGGCTGTTCCCTGGTCCTCTCTGTCTATTGTGTCTGCAACAGGTTTGCATGAAGTGAAACTCTGTACAGCACCTTCCTCCTGTAGCTTACCTGAGTGCCCTGCAAACAGCAGTTTATGGTTACAGCAGCCTGGGAGACTGGTAAATAAATGTAACTAATTCCTACAAATAAGGAATGCTGGCAAGGCAATGATGAACACCACAGAAATGCCTTTGTATGCTTGCTTACCTTGTACTTGTCTCAGGGCAAATGATTTCCACAGGTCTAAGTGGAGCCAAAAGACTGATGTGGTAGTTTGCACCCTTGACACAGAGGGCTACCTTAGACTAATGACAAAAGCCAAGTCATGGGTACTGCATGTCCATTCCTTGTAGCTCACCCTCCGGCCCATTATCTTGTTGCTGCTTTTCTGGGGCTTTGGTGGTTAATACAAAGGGAAGATGACCTCAGTTTGCTATATGAGTAGTGGAGAAGGCATGAGTCTCAGGCTGAAGAGGTTGGTGAGGGAAAAGTACTGAGAAAGCTCAGTGTGTTATGCCATACTCCTGAAAAGCTCACAGGCCTTGGGTGTTTTCCCCATGGCTGACAAGCACAGACTGCTTGGTATTTATGCTTCTGCTGGTGGTGCCCACTGGTACAACCAAAGGAGATGCTGCTTTGGGGACAGTGCACATCTCTTCAAAAGCGTAGAGCTGCAAAGTGCAGTGAAGAAAGGAGCTTGTGCTTCCCAACAGGACAAGAGAGGTGAAAGATGAGGTGAACAGGTGGGAAAAGCCCTGCTTGCACTGCATGAGAAGCTCTGTTGAGTGTTGAACATACTGAATGTATGTTTTGTGTTTGTTGGGGAAAAAACAGTGGCCAAAAAAAAAACCCCAGGGTAGCAAATGGAGGGAAACCTGGAACTGTTCTGGCCTTCCAGAGCACGCACTCTGTCATCCATAAACTACAGGAGAAGGAGACAATATAATCAGGAATAACTGCTCTGCGAAGTTTGCTCTTCTGGTCTTAGTCTGTCTTTTCTTACCTTCAAAGCTATCTGTAAGTCAACATGACATATCTGTCTCTTTCTTTGCCAGGTTTTGCCTCTCTGTTGTGTGTTCTTTGCCACTCCCAACACTTACATTGTTTTCCCGATAATGGGACAAACCTGGGCAGACTTTCTACACCCTTCTGTTGTAAATGTGTGTCTTGGCTTTGCTTGCACATGTACACTGGAAATGCTTCAAAGCATTTGTGTTTTTGGAACTGAGGAGCAAATAAAACACCTCTGCAGACCTCTATCAATCTATTAATACACCATCGGGATCACTGTACCTTATGGGAGGAGAAACACCTGTTCTGCTTGTTACTGGTTCACGCAGTGGTCATTAGATTGGGGTGGTTAAGGTGGAGGAGGATCATTGGACAGCCTGTCTGCACGGTGCCTCAGACTTTCTGGGCTTTGCCACAACATCAGCCTGCATTTGTGTATTACTTGCAGAGCAAGGACTCTTTCCTCACAGCATAGCTGAAGCAAGGAGAGCTTTGCTGTCTTTTATGAGGACATAAATAGCCCTCCTAATTTTCCAGCAACTCTTCACTTTGGGGTTTGGCTGGGACTTTGGAGTAAGTGCCGTTCTCACAAGCATCCCAGACCAAAGGGTTGGCTAATCGTGCAAGGGGAAAATATGTCCTTGTGGCGATGGTGTGGGACTGTGGGGTTGGGTCTGTGTTGAGACTCTCTGCTAGAGACTTCCCTTGCATCTCAGGATAGGTCTGGCTAAAGTGGCCCCAGTCTTGAGCATCTCTGCTCTTGGAGAGGCAGGAACGCATCTGCCCTGGGACGTGGGCAGTCCAATACACTCACACTGCAAGGACTCGTGGGGACGTGTTTCGCGCCTGGCTCATACAGCTCCTGAGGTCGCAAGAAGCCGGGACGGCTGAGTCTTGCAGCGGGCACTCCCAAGCAGAATGGGGTCCTTGGGGCAAACAAACACACAGCACCTGCAAAATGCAGTGCTCCTCAGCTTGCCGAGTCTCGCTCTTGCTGTGAGGCGGCTTCCGGCCAGTTTCACCGCCTGCTGACTCAGCTCTTTCTGTTTGAACCAGATGTTTACTTTCTGCCTTACCCAGTTCCTACCTCTGCCTCCTTTGCCTATTGCAGGCTGAGGGCCACAACTGCCCAAGCCCTGCTCATGGTATGAGTGGGACCTCATGGAAGTCAATGCAGGCTGATGTAGGTGCATGGCTCAGAGCACAGCACTGTCAAAGCCTGCAAAACACCCCTTTTGTCCTAAGGTGGCAAATTATGTTCACTTTTCTTTTATAACATCCAGGAGCCTGGTCTTGAAGCAGTACGTGTCTGGTTTGTATGCCAAGGCAGACTCAGCCCAGAAGAGTTTACAGTCAACATCTCTGGCTGTAACACAGCGGCTCAACACCACTTCCTAAATGGCCTGTAAGTACTCATGTGCGATTGATGGTAAAGGTTGTGTGGCAGCAGGAAGCAGCATACCAAGGGCACTCTTTGAAGGACAGTAGGGTGCAGAGGGGTGACACTGGCCTTGGGACCCGGTGGTGCTGCAGGAGTATGTCTGGGTAGGACACGCTGTTGGTCACATGGTCTTCTTACTAAGGCACTCGTGAAAGGCAGAATATATATATATATTTACAGAATTGATAACATTAACTTCACACAATCCCAAGAGGCAGCTTCCTGGGGAAACTTGGAGGGGTGGCGTGGGCAAGCAGATGCTATTACAGCCTTTTCTGCCCCCGTTTTTTGGTGACTAGAAGGTTTCATTCCTTTGGTGTGCTTTGCCCATCTCCATTAGGCTTGTGTTGGCCAGAGCATTTCATTAGCACGCTGAATGCATTTACAGTGTGTGCAGTGAGACAAGAAATATGTATGGCTGTTTCTGTGGGTGAAAGCATTGCCTCTCAGCATCATTGCAGGATTACTGAAGCATTACTTCCCACATGCGCAACCCAGAGATGTCTTTACCTTTTCCCATTCCTCCGTATAAATAAATGAAAATGGCATTTCTGCACACCCTTGAGATGGTAGGTGGGTACCCAGAGCAAGCAGAGCATCATACCCTGCTGACGAAGGGGATCACTTATTTTCCTGTTACCCCACTATTTTGTTATGCATTTACAAGTCTCCAGCATGCCTTATCTCTCTCATTGTGTACTCAGGCTGGGAACCTTGAGATAAACCTGAAAATGCTCTGCTTTGTTATGTTGGCATTTGTGGCTTGTGGGTGGCAGGTTATGTAATGTGCTGGTTTGTATCTGCTCAGTTACAGTGATTAGGTATCAAGTGACTGTGGTTATTTTTGCTTTTAAAAGTAACAGAGAGCTGTAGTGGACTCCCCCAAAAGACAAATTGCGTTTGTTCCCCTTTGATTATTGCTGACTGGCAGCAATTCTTTATGACTTGCCCTATGTTTTGAACAGCGTCCTCCTTCTCCCAGTGCTTCTGGCTCTGTACCTGTTCTCTGAAGTGACCCAATGGCCTAGCGCTGAGAAATGCAGGAGCGTTGCTCTGGCTTATTATGTAGATTGTGTATGGGCCCTTGAAATTCATCTGCATGCTCTGGTCTTAAAAAAGATGTACGACTGTGTTAATGTGGTAATTTTCTTCTTCCTTACATTCATTTTCTCTGGTGAAAGCAACTTCAGGAAAAGCCTGTAACTTTGCTTGGCAGATGAAATTAAGATGCCCACATTAAATGAACCTTGAGCAGCAGCAGTATGTTTGGTGAGCTGCCTGCTGTAATTGAAAACTGAATTGAAACAGTCTAGGAGGTTCCTGGAGTGTGTGGAAGATAACTTCCTGACAGAGCTGGTAAGTGAGCCTGCCAGGAGAGGTGCCTCACTTGACCTGCTGTTTACAAACAGAGAAGGACTGGTGGGAGATGTCGTGGTTGGAGGCCATCTTGGGCTTAGTGACCATGATATGATAGAGTTCTTGATTCTTGGGGAAGTAAGGAGGGGAGGGGCCAGCAAAACCACTACCATGGACTTCTGGAGGGCAGACTTTGGCCTGTTCAGGACACTGGTTGGGAGTGTCCCTTGGGAGGCAGTCCTGAAGGGCAATGGGGCCCAGGAAGGCTGGGTGTTCTTCAAGAAGGAAGTCTTAAAGGCGAAGGAGCGGGCTGTCCCCATGTGCCGTAAGACCAACCGGCGGGGAAGATGACCGGCCTGGCTAAACAGGGAGCTTTTGCTGGGACTCGGGGGAGAAAAGGAGAGTCTACCACGTTTGGAAGAACAGGCAGGCAACTCAGTAAGAGTACAGGGATCTCGTTAGGTCATGCAGGGAGGAAATCAGAAAGGCAAAAGCCCAGCTAGAACTCAGTCTGGCCCCTGTTGTAAGACATAATAAAAAATGTTTTTACAAATACATTAACAACAAAAAGAGAGCCAAAGAGAATCTCCATTCTTTACTGGATGCTGGGGGGAACATTGCCACCGAGGACGAGGAAAAGGCTGAGGTACTTAATGCCTTCTTTGCCTCAGTCTTTAATAGTCACACCAGTTATCCCCAGGGTATTCAGGCCCCTGAGCTGGAAGACAGGGACAAAGAGCAGAATAAACCCCCCATAATCCAGGAGGAAGCAGTTAACGACCTCCTACACCACCTGGACACTCACAAGTCTATGGGGCTGGATGGAATCCACCCGAGAGTACTGAGGGAGCTGGTGGAGGAGCTTGCCAAGCCACGCTCCATCATTTGTCAGCAGTCCTGGTTAACAGGGGAGGTCCCAGATGACTGGAGGCTTGCCAGTGTGACGCCCATCTACAAGAAGGGCTGGAAAGAGGATCTGGGGGACTACAGGTCTGACAGCCTGACCTTGGTACCGGGGAAGATTATGGAGCGGTTCCTCTTGAGTACGCTCAACAGGCATGTGCAGGTCAACCATGGGATCAAGCCCAGCCAGCATGGGTTCATGAAAGGCAGGTCCTGCTTGACCATTCTGATCTCCTTCTATGACCAGGTGACCCACCTAGTGGATGAGGGAAAGGCTGTGGATGTCATCTACCTGGACTTTAGTAAAGCCTTTGAAACCATCTCCCACAGCATTCTCCTAAGGAAGCTGGCGGCTCATGGCCTAGGCAGGTGTACTCTTTGCTGGGTAATAATCTGTCTGGATGGCCGAGCCCAGAGAGTTGTGGTGAATGGACCGTCCAGTTGGCAGCCGGTCACGAGCGGTGTTCCCCAGGGCTCCGTTTTGGGGCCAGTCTTGTTTAATATCTTTATCAACGATCTGGATGAGGGGATTGAGTGCACCCTCAGAAAGTTTGCAGATGACACCAAATTAGGTGGGAGTGTTGATCTGCTGGAGGGTAGGATGGTCCTGCAGAGGGACCTGGACAGGCTGGACCCATGGGCCGAGGCCAATTGTATGAGGTTCAACAAAGCCCAGTGCTGGGTCCTGCACTTGGGTCAAAACCACCCCATGCAACACTATAGGCTTGGGGAAGAGTGGCTGGAAAGCTGCCTGGCAGAAAGGGACCTGGGGGTGTTGGTTGACAGCCGTCTGAACATGAGCCAGCAGTGTGCCCAGGTGGCCAAGAAGGCCAACAGCATCCTGGCTTGTATCGGGAATAGTGTGGCCAGCAGGAGCAGGGAGGTGATTGTCCCCCTGTACTCGGCGCTGGTGAGGCTGCACCTGTGTCCAGTTTTGGGCCCCTCAATACAAGAAAGACATTGAGGTGCTGGAGTGTGTTCAGAGAAGGGTAGCAAATCTGGTGAATGGTCTAGAGCACAGGCTTTATGAGGAGTGGCTGAGGGAACTGGGATTGTTTAGTCTGGAGAAGAGGAGGCTGAGGGGAGACCTTATTGCTCTCTACAACTGCCTGAAAGGAGGCTGTAGTGAGGTGAGTGTTGGTCTCTTCTCCCAAGTAGCTAGTGATAGGACGAGAGGAAATGGGCTCAAGCTGTGCCAGGGGAGGTTTAGATTGGACATTAGGAAAAGTTTCTTTACTGAGGTAGTCAAGCATTGGAAGAGGCTGCCCAGAGAGGTGGTGGAGTCACCATCCCTGGAGATGTTCAAAAAACATGTAGACGTGGCACTTCGGGACATGGTTTAGTAGGCATGGTGGTGTTGGGTTGATGGTTGTACTGATGATCTTAGAGATGCTTTCCAACCTTAATGATTCTATACTAGTTTTACTTTCATTAAAAAATAATCCAGCTACCAAGCCAGGAAGCATAAATTAATTATTACTCTACCCTTAATTGGTTTAGTGGTGGACTTGGTAGTTTTAGGTTAATGATTGGACTTGATGATCTTAGAGGTCTTTCTCAACCTAAACGATTCTATGATTCTGTGATTCTATGATTCTGTACCAGTCTCCCAGTACCAGACCAATGGCCAACACCAACTAAGGGATGCTGCTGCATGTTGATGGGCTGCGGGAGGTAAAGGCAAGGGCAGTGCTTCTCAGAATAGTTGCAACTGCTACAGCAGGGGCTGTGTGGGGAACAGAGCAGTGAAATGCTTTGTGTTTCCTGGGTGGGAGGAGAGGAATAGAGATGAGATGGGTGGGGAAATCTAGTCCACCCTTGCTGATAATTTCTTCTGATCTGTTGCACCATGCTAAAGATCTGTATATGTGCTGGAGTTGACTGCCTTTTAAATTGATGTACTTAATACTTGCATCGTTTCATGCTCCCTGTCTGCAGTTCTCTCTGCTCCCAGGTGAGGGAAGAGACCTTATCTGATTGCTTTTCTGTCTTTTAATGTTTGCAATTCAGCCTCATTCAAGGTTATCTGTACAGACAGCACCAAATCATCGCCTCATGGTTTTGTGCAAGTGTGGTGTGGCTCAGGGTACTGCAAGGGTGTTGTTTTGTACAGGAAGACAGGACAGCTGACCTGTAGGGGCAAGCGTGAGGCTGCCATGCCTTCTGCAGGGTCTGGGGAGTCTCACCTCAACTTCTTCAGCCTCTGCCACCATGGGGCAGGGCAGGAGTCAGGGGCTGGGGCCCTGAGCAGTGTCCAGCCAGCACTGCCTTTGCAGCCCTGGGCTGTCTTGAGGGAGTGGTGAGCTGGGGGCTGGCTGTAACACAGTGAGGGTGCTTACTCTCTTCTGTAGGCCCTCACGGGGGAGGGGGGAGAGAGCAGGGCAGCAGCCAGAGAGACTGCGGCTCCTGTGCTCCAGATGTAGGAAGGCCAGGGGAGCTGAGAGGAGGAGGATGACAACGTGGGTGCTTTCTTCTTTGGAGTAAAGGGAAGAGTCATTGTTTTAAGGACCTGGATGAGGTAACTGAGCTGCAAATACAAGCAGGCTGTAGTGAAAGGCCATCATGTCCAAGCTGCCCTGGCACCCCAGGGTGCCTTGCTGGCCTGTGGGGACCTCAGTGATCCCAGGAATGCCTGCCCTGTAGCAGGCTATAGGAGGGAGGAGGAGGCAGAGCACAGGGGCCACAGGTGCTGCTGCTCTGGTGAAAGTAAAGCAAGTGCTGGAGCCATGAGCCTAGCATTGTTCACTCTCTGTGTCTCTTGGCTGTGCTGGTGCCTGGAGGAACATTTATGGAGGAGGACAGGGCATGAGGAAATATTTGATCTGTTGTCAAAGGATTCACAGGGAGACATAGGACTCTTGTGTCCACAGCACAGCAACATAGCAGAGCTTCTGAACTGCGTGTGTTACAGGAACAGCCCCAGCATCTCAGATGCTCATCCAGAGTGATCTTGCCTGGAGGACAAATGCTTCCTTAGGAGGTGGTGTATGCAGCATCCTTACGCCCCATGCAGGATTTCACAGTGCCTACATGTCAAGAGCTGATCCTGTTTGTAACACCTCGTCCTGACAGTACTCTGGGTGCTGGCGCTGGAGCTAGGCTCCGCTCTGGGTGTGGACGAATGCTATTTTTAGCTGATTCCTACAGCCAGGATGGGAGCTGGTTGTGTGCTTTGTGGGGATGAGGAGACAGCATGTGCCTCTTTCTCCCTTCATGCTGCAAGCTTTGCTGAGGCAGCGTGTGTGGAATTGGTAATGACACTGGGAAGGAGGCTGCCTTGCCTTGTGCCTATGGGAAGTAGCAAGGAATTAGGGCTGTAGGTCTTGCGGTGTCACCTTGTGCAAAATGCTTAAGAAAAATACTTTGAAAACCACTCAAATTCTGTAGGTGTGTCTGAAAAGTCTCCCCCTCCACATCTCCAGGCTGTTTGTGCCTTGATTTTTATGCACAGTGTGGATGATGCTGCCTGTGTGCAGCAGCTTAACCCCTTACGCCAGTAATGACAGTATGAGAGGTCTGCAGCACCTGCTGCCTGGCCATTAGGAGCTTGATCTTGGGATGCTTTGGCACCTGCTGTGTGGATGCTCTTCCTGCTTTCAAAAGAGAGGGGTGCCAAAGCAGGTGGGTACCTCTGCCTTCTTTCTTTTGTTTTTACTTTGTTCTTTTTTTCTAGCAGGTATGGATGGGAAGAAATGCAGTGTGTGGATGTTTTTACCTCTTGTGTTTACCCTGTTTACATCAGCTGGATTATGGATAGTGTAAGTTATCTCCTGCTGGTTATTTGGGAGAGCAAGGTAGGCTGGGGCAGTCAGAAGTACCATTTTGGTGTGGGCTGCATCTCGGTATGGAGAGTCCTTTGGGGATGCTCTGTCCTTGAGTTACTATGGGACTGGGAAGGCACATGATAGGGGCAGGTGCCAGTCCGTGCCAGTTCACAGCTTGGAGGATCACATTTTTATCCCTGAGTTTCTGTGCTCCCCAGGCCAAGTTTCTGACCTTGCCTTCTTCCTGGCACATGTTACTGGGCCTGAAAAGAGACAGACAAAACTGCAAAAATTCCCTTTCATCACGTTTTCTTTGAATGACTCAGCAGAGCTCTTCGAGAAGCACTTAGGCCCTGCTTTGGGGTGCGAACTCAAAATCTGCAGCATCCAGCACTGCACTGACAATCTGCCAGTGGCTTAACGCTGACAACCTCACTTTCTCTCTAACACTTCTTACCAAAATGCACACAAGACATGCATTTCCCTGAGCTGGGCTCTCTCCAAGCATGCAGGCAGACTGCAGCATGAATTTGGGAGCGGTAAGTGTGCGATCAGCAGCTATGCTCAGCCTGAGAAGCTGAGCATAGTTTAGGATATGTCTTTGGCCATGGTCTGTGGATGTTATTTTTCAGCAGCAGGGGCAGCTTAAGCCATTAGTCTGACCCCTATTGCTTGTTCTTCTTCTTGTCCCATCTCCTCTGTTTGTATTAAAACAGGTTTTGTGACAGGGGGACCATGGTAAACCAGATGAATCAAATTATTCAGATTAAAAATGAAACACTTCCCTGGTTGGTTATTTTTAAGGCAGCTCAGTTCAGTGACCCTGTTTGTCTACCTGACCACGCAAAACAGATGCAACACAAGGGAAGACACATAGTTAGGCCAGGAAGTGAGCAAAACTGCCTGCTTGAGCCGAGAGAAACACAGGCTGCTTCCAGCAGATCCTGCCACTGGGCTTTGAGACACTTAATGTGTTGTTTGAGTGATATTTGGAATTGCAGCCAGGACGAGGTTTTACACTGTTTTAATATTTTTCTTTTTTTTTTTTTTTCCCTTTTTAAAATTTTTTTTGACAGGTACTTTATAGCAGTGGAAGATAACAAAATTCTTCCACTAAATGTACCAGACAGGTAAGAGCTGGTTGTGGCTTTACATTCAATCACTTGTTTCTTTAAAATAATAAACCAATGAAAGCTAAACGGGAAAGAAAATCTTGAATCTTTGTTCCTATGCATTTATGTCTCTCAGGAAACCTGGTTCCAAAAGACCACCTTATATAAGGTAAGTGAATGATTTTCTTCCAATTACAGTTCTGATTAATGGTTGTTATTTATGTTTCTTTGCCATCCCAGAGTTACAATGATACACTTTATATTTTCCAAGTATTGCAGGTGACACACCTCCTGCAAGCTGTGTGTTTAGCCAAGTCATGAACATGGCAGCATTTCTAGGTAGGAACCACAAGGGGAATGTTTCTTTCTCTCTTATAATTTGTTTTAAGAAGTCACTAAAACATAAACAACATTCCATATGTATTGTTCTTGAATCTGATGATGTGAAATCATTTAAACTGTGATTACTACTAAGACAGTATTATTTTGTCTTCATTTGTAGAAAGACAGAATGAAGTTGGATGCATTTGAAATTTATCGGCTTCTGATTTATTCTCATGTTTTTAATTGTCTCATCTTAGCCTTGAATCTGTGTGACTGTTTTTCATTATATGGTGGGTTTTTGTTATAAGCTGTGAATGTGAGATAATTGCATGGGAATATTGGCAAATGCAGCAACTGATTATGCAAAATATCATCCATGCTGAAGTCCTCCCTACCCCACCCCTTCCTAAATTCCATTACTAAATCTGTGGAAGTTTACTGGCATTTTCCAGCAGTGGAAGTAAGAGGGGAAACACCACAAAGAGAAGAAATATCTGAAAAGTACTTGAAAAAAGATGTCTGTCTTTGGTTTTTAAAACTGTTACCTTCACCTGTATGTACTTTGAGAAAATTATCCCAAACTTAAATAGTAAATAATTCGTTATTTTAACCTTGAATTGCTCTTCTTTAGTAGTACTTGCATTTATCTTTTTCTATATGGGGTGATTTGTTGTGCTTTCAGTTTTGCTCTGAGCTATTCTTTTGAGGTGTGGGTTCCACCCCTGCTGCCTGTGAAAGGCACGATGTTTCTTTTCAGAAACCTGGGAAATTCAGTTGAATTGAGCTTTGAAATTAATCCGGACCTGTACATGCACGAGTAAGATACCTTAACAATCTTAATCTGACATAATGAAAATGACGCTTGGGATGTAAAACCTGGTAAAATATGTTTAATCATGAACCTTGACATGAGCTTCCTTACTTTCAAGTACCAAGAACAATGCAATCATCAGGCACAGTCAGCATGGGTTCACAAAGGGAAAGTCCTGTTTAACTAATTTGATATCCTTTTATGATAAGGTCACCGACATAGTGGATGAAGGGAAGTCAGTGGACGTGGTTTTTCTGGATTTTAGTAAGGCTTTTGATACTGTCCCTCACAGCATCTTTCTGGACAATTTGCCCAACTGTGGGATGAGTGTGTTTATGGTGTGCTGGGTGAAGAACTGGCTGAAAGGCAGGGTTCAAAGGGTTGCAGTGAATGGGGCTACATCTGGCTGATGACCAGTCACCGGTGGTGTTCCTTAGGTCTCAGTCCTACAGCTGGTTCTGTTCAATATTTTTGTCAGCAATCTGGATGCAGGAGTTGAATGCACCATTAGCAAGTTTGCTGATGATACCAAACTGGGAGGTGCTGTTGACTCCCTTGAGGGATGAGAGGGATGCAGAGGGATCTAGATTGATTGGAGCATTGGGCAATCATGAATGATATGAAATTTAACAAGTCAAAATGCCGGATTCTGCACATACGATGGAGTAACACTGGGCACAAGTGTAAACTGGGAGAGGAGCAGCTGGAGAGCAGCCCTGCAGAAAGGGATCTGGGGGTGCTGGTTGACAGCAGGCTCAATATGAGTCAGCAGTGTGCCCTGGCAGCCAAGGCGGCAAACTGCATCCTGGGGTGCATCAAACACAGTATAACCAGCTGGTCAAATTAGGTGATTATCCTGCTGTGTTCAGTAATGGTATGGTGTCACCTTGAGTAGTAGTGTGTGCAGTTCTGGGCCCCACAATTTAAGAAGGATGTGAAGGTCCTTGAATGTGTCCAGAGGAGGGCAGCAAAGCTGGTGAAAGGGCTGGAAGGTATGTCCAGTGCAGAGCGGCTAAGGACTTTGGGTTTGTCTAGTTTGGAGAAAAGGAGGCTGAGGGGTGGCCTCATTGCTCTCTACAGCTTCTTGAGGAGGGGAGTTGGAGAGGGAGGTGCAGATCTCTTCTCCCTGGTATCCAGCAGTAGGACATGTGGGAATGGTTCAAAGCTGTGCCAGGGGATGTTTAGACTGGACATTAGGAAGCATTTCTTTACCGAGAGAGTGGTCAAACACTGGAACAGGCTTCCTAGAGGGGTGGTCGATGCCCCAGGCCTGTCAGTGTTTAAGAGGCATTTAGACAATGCCCTTAATAACATGCTTTAACTTTTGGTCAGCTCCTAAAGTGGTCAGGCTGTTGGACTGGATGATTGATGTAGGTCCCTTCCAAATGAAATATTCTATTCCATTCTATTCTATCTCTGCTTTGTGGATAAAGCCAAGCTTTCCTCTGCTGTATTGGGTGCTTCTGAGAGCTGCTTTTAGCTTGTACCTCTGGCCACCTTAGTTGTGTCAAAGCCCTTGCTATAGGAGAGGAAAACTATAGAAACCTGCTAGAAACATAGGCATTACTGAATATTGAAAATGCCATTGTTTTGCACATAATGCTGGAAGGTGTCCTTTTAATTTCCTTTTGTCATTCCCATCAGTATTTTAGGAAAAGATCACATAATTCCTGCACATGAGCTCAAGTAGTCACAGTGTGGCTGTCCCAAACAATTGCCTGGGGATGAAAAACACAAATTCTCTTTTGGGGGGAACAAAGTTCTCTTGTTTTCAAGGATTTGGAGTGGATTGATTCACTAGAGCAAATTGTGAGAGAGTAAATGCAAACATCTGTTGCAGTTTGGATAAAAGTGGATATTTTTCACTTAGAGTGCCCTTATTTTTCTAAAACGTGTTTTTGGTATTATACCAGAGTTTTTGTGGAAAATATAGATCTAATTTGTTAACACACACAATTTACAACAATATGACCTGCATGCTATCAGTTTGAGCATAAGCATAAGGAGGTGTTCGGCAGCAACCAGCAAATTTCCCTGTTCAACTAAATTGCTTTTTAGTGGTCTGGTTTGAATCCCATCTGAACACCAACTGATTGCCTGGCTTTCTGTGTTGTTCCATGCAGCATTCCCTAGAGAGGGCAAGAATATACAATGTGAATATCTCCTGAGCTTATTTCATGTCATATATGATATATCATGTATCATATATATCATGTATCATATCATAGCGCTTGGGCTAATTGTAAGCTTGGAAGGACTGCTCTCCCAGTCTTCACAGAAAATTAGTGCAATATTTTGGCTTACGTTCATAGCACCAGTAACTTGTTCCAGAGGAGGCAAAGAGGCAGTGGGCATTATGGTAAAACCTGCAGAAATACGTGTGTGCCATTCATATATTTTCTAATACAGGTGGGGTTTGACGTACCTCCTCCAAGAGAGCTCAGTGCTCGTAAGTGAACTGAAACTTGATGCAAGCCCAGCTGCTGCAATGTGAATGCATGATGTTTATGTGGTAGACTATGTGCTGGGAGCTTCACAGGCAAATAGGAAGGTGCTCTTCTTTCCCCCAGAAAATTTGCAACCCAACTCCTAGACAAAACATAATGAGAAAAGGAAGCATGGGAGCTCGGCACAACTGGATAACAAGCAAAACGCTTACCGTGCTTAGTCTTGTCCAGGACTAAGCGGGAGGGGGCCATGGAGAAGCACTAAGCTAGCCAGCCTGCAGAGAGCTCTCTCCTCTGGGTGGAAAGAGGGTGAGAGGTCCGTGAGCCCCCAGCCAGGTGGTTACTGCAGCGTGTTCTACCTAATGACACACCTTGCATTCTGTTTCCCTCTCAGCGCTTGTCGTGGCTGTCCTGCGCTTCATTCAGCTGAAGCCGAAGGTACTAAACCCTTGGCTGAACGTCAGCGGCTTGGTGGCGTTATGCTTGGCCTCTTTCGGGATGACCCTACTCGGCAACTTTCAGGTACTGCACTCCAGGCTTGGACTGCTGCATCTGTGCTATGAGGTTCCTGCTTTTCTAGCAGATCTGCTTAGGTCTTTGAACTACCTGTGATGTGAGCTCAGGAGATAACGTGTCTGGCTGTGCCCCAGCCATCCTTGTACCTGCTCTGCCACCTCTGTCTGCTGCTTATGTGGCTCCAGTGACATGCTGGGATGAAGGTCCACAATAATTTTTCATGTATTCCCAGCACGATTTGCACCTGCGTGCTTCCACTTGACCTGCCAAGAGCCAAACCAGGGAACCCGTTGAATCTCTTGAGCCCTGGGGATTGGCACAGATGGTCCTGGGTGAAAGGATTGAGCTGGAAGTTTATGTACACATCTGTGCGAATAGCTGAACATCTGCCCATACTGATTTAGCAGACAGTTCAATGTCCTTCATTTAAACATACGTTGTTTAAATCTACCTCCCACTTGTCAGACTGGCCATGAGAGGGACAGAGCAGAGGAGTGCTATGACTTCTGCTAATGTGATGGGTGCCTGGATGAGGTCCCTCCAATTCTCAATCTGTTCTGCAACATTATACAAACAAACAAGGTGTCAGTGCCAGAACGTTGCTCTGTAGGGTTGGGTGTCCACTGTGATCATGAGTGTGTCTATTAGGTCTGCAGTGAAAATCAGGGCATTAGAGTTAGTGGCATTTGGGTTTTCCCATCCCTTTGCTGTCTCTGATGCTCTGTTTCTCACTGGGGTGCAAGTAATGACCCCCAATTATGGCAGGGACTGAGAAGGGTCAGTGTAGGCTGGCTTCTTGCCTGGCTTTGCAGGCAGGGAACTGTTTTTCCTGCCAATACAGAAAAGGTACTTGTTTTGTGAAGGGTGAGTACCTGTTTGGGTTGTGGAGCAATTGCAGGAACTTTGTGTCCTCTACAGTTGTCTCTTCTTTTTTTTTTTTTTTCTTTTTTTTTTTTTTTTTTGAAGGAGGTGAGAGATAATTTGACTGTTTTGGACCTGGTCTTCCTAACTCCACAGCACAAGCCAAAAACTTGGAGTCTTGTTTTTTCACAAGAGCTTCCCAGCTAGGAACTATGAGGCTTTTGTAGCAGCCTTGTCTAGGTGTGAGAAGAGTATTTCTAGTACAGGGCAGACACTAGGAAGCAGTTTCAACCTCTCCCTCCCTTTTTCAGTCCTCAAAGCAAATGATTGTTATTTAAAAGTGGATATATTGAATCATGCCTGATTATAAATTCTGAACTAATTATCTACTCCTTGTTAGTTACCTGTATCCTTGCTTAGATCTTTTGCCAAACCATGAAAGCATGTGAGAGACCTTAGTCCATGCTTTTCCCTGCCTGACTGCTAAGATGAATGTGGCATTAAATCATATTTCTGGAGAATTACAGATTGGGTGTGTTAGAGGGGCATTATGGCTGTGAGTCCCTTGCAGTGCAGGCTACCTTGGGAAAGGCAGCTCAATCCCATTTTTGCCTGTACTATGATTTGGACCTACCCTGAAAAAAAACTCAAGGTAGGGAGGAGAGGGGAGAGATTGGTGGAGGCACAGTAACTAGACTGTTATCTTGTAGATTGTGTCTTGTTTGATGGGAATTTGTTAAATCGCCAAACAGGAATCAAGGCTGCAGTGAGGAATTACAGACTGCTGGTTTCTTTTCTAGAAAAGCCTCAGAGGCAGAGGGAAAAGGGACATTGTTTGGCTTAAGTCTTGTCCGTGCTGGGCTTTCTGAATGGATTTGCAGCCTCAAGGGATCTCTGCAGATTCTTGCTCATTGAACCTGGCTGCCCTTTTGCCTTGCAGTATTGCACAGTCACTGAGTCCCATGAGATATGGGAGCCCAAGGAACAGAGAAGCACTTGCACTCCAGAGGTTGGGTTCATATTGCCTCAGACCCCAATGGTTGAGGATGGGCAGGAGAGGGAACAGGCAGTCAAGCTTTTTGGTGGGAGAAACTTGCCAAACCAGGAGCATGTGTCTATGTTTTGGCTTGTGCTAGCTCGATGGAGGTGTCAGGGCTCTGGCTACCCTCTGCCCCATGCAGCACTGCTCCATGCGGCTGGCACTTGAAGTCTGCACAGTTTGCTTCCATTGCAGGGAGCTGTACAAGACCCCAGTGGGTTGTCTTTGCGCACTGGCCATCACATTAAGCCAGGGAAGGATTTATTTCTGAGCTCTGTGTTGGTAAGTCTTGTCAGGGAGCTGTGGAGGCAGTCCCCAAGCAACTGCATTTTCCACTGTGCTTGGACTTTGGGCAGAAGATCTACTTGACTGTGACAGCTGTCAACTCATCTCAGTTATGTTACACCTTAGACCTCTGCCAGAAGAAATGATACTGCATCTCTGTCTCACACCCCAGTGATTCCCACTCTCCTCTATCCCACCGCAGCAATCCAAGATAGCTAGCAGATAATTCCTGTTGCATCCAAACAATCACAATTTTGTTTGTTCGTAGCTTTCCAATGATGAAGAGATCCACAATGTGGGCACATCACTGACCTTTGGCTTTGGGACCTTGGCATGCTGGATCCAGTCTGCCCTCACCCTCAAGATCAACCTCAAGAACGAGGGACGGAAAGTCGGGATTCCACGGGTCGCCCTGTCGGCCAGCATCACCCTTTGCGTGGTACTCTGTATCCTTTTGTCCCATTCCCTGGGAAGCCAGGTATCATACATGTCCAACACTCTCTGCAGCAGGGAATGTTGGCTCTTCTCACACCCATCCTAGGATCTCAAAGCATTTAGAATGCTACTCAGCTTGTCTTCGTGGCATTATCCTACAATTGGCTCATTTTGCTACTTGTGTTTTACCAGGATGCACTGCTTCACAGATGGGCTCACTTCCTTCATAAGTATTTCTAAAACTTCCTAGTGATATCCAAAGTGGTTACAGTATGGAATAGCATCCATCCAATTTAATGGCACCACTGCTTACCTACACAGTAGCATTTAAGATTATGTAAAACACTGAGATAAAAATTCTCAGGAGAACAAAGGAACAAGGGAAAAAATCGGGTTTCTGAAGATGAGAAGATTTTGATGTGTTTATTGAAATGTGCCAGGGTGCTATATCCAGCTCTGCCTTTTAAGATGGTTATCTCAGTCAAGAGCTGCTGCGTCATGTGGACTTTGGGTAAGACTAGGTGCTTTACAAATGGGATTTGGGCTGTGGGGTCTATGGTTGCTCAGACTGGATGTGCGTATGGCTTCCTCTCCACCTTGTGCCTGTCAGCCCCACTCCAGCCCTTCTGTTTGCACCAGCACTCATGTGCCCTGGGTGTTTGTTTAGGGTGGATCCATTCACAGCATAGTTGCATCAACGTTAGTGCTGGGATAAGCAAGAGGGCGGGAATAAAGGTCAAGGAATAGACTAATCACCCTCTTTGGGGAACAGCCTGTTCTTAAAACAATTCTTTTGTCACTTGGCTGGTTTTGAATATTTCAGCCAGTGGCCAGGGGAATAGCAGATTGGTGTGAAGAGGTACTGTCAGTTGCCTCTTAAGCTTCCTTGGAAAAATTTGTAGCTGAGGTGTACATAATGTGGGAGTTTGCTCGTTTCTTGTGGTGCTCCCATCCTCCCCTTGCCCCAAGCCCATAGCTCCCCCAGGGTGTGTCTGGGGTAGGGCTGCATGCGAGGAGCTGGGCTGGGCTCCTGCTGCGCTGCTGTCTTTGGAGGTTTCTGCCAGGCTGGGAGCAGGAGCAGCTGGGTAAGTGAGGGCTGCTCCTGTACTGACATGCTGGGTGCTCCCAGCCCAGCCCTCCCTAGCCAGCTGCTTGGCACTGAAGGCCTTGGGCCCTCTGTGGAGGGGGGCAGGCTGAGGCAGGAGTCCCATTCCCCCCACATCCCACATTGGCTTTGCAAAGGCTTGGGGCTGGCCCCCAATCCCATGCAGTTTGTGCATAACCCTTGCACTACAGGGAAGGTAGAAGATCCTTAAAGCCAGACACAGAATGATGGTTGCTGAAATGAAGCTTTGGCTGCTTACACAACGTCCAAAATGAAAAGTCTCCGATTATCTGCTTTGTGCAGTTAAAGCATAGGAGAAGCTGTTTGTTTTACCTGTGAAGATCATGCATTCCTGGAGTGCAGAGGAAATCCTGAGAGACAGGAGAGCCAATAGGTTTAGAGATGTGCATTGGGCAAGGGCAGGTCCCCAGCTCAGGAAGGTGTCCTCTGCTTTAAGGGAGCTGCAAATTGCTTTTATGGAGTACTCCAACAAAAACCAAGGGACAGCAGTGAGACCCTGATGCCAGGCAATATATGGTCCAAGCATGACGTGGTACATGAGCCTGGAGGACAGTTTCTGGTTCTGACAGCGTTCTTTCTCCTTTCAGTATAACATCCCATACTGTGTAGACTGATGCTTCCGGATTTCACAGAAAGGGATGATTTTGCAGGTGATATAGAGAGAATGAAAGATTGCACAGTGTAGACTGAAAGGTGTTCCCATTGCCTGCGGCGCAGAGATCTGATCCAGTTCCCACTAGGAGGCTCCTGGCAGGTAGGGGCCCACAGCCAGATCCCCAGTTTGCTGGCTCTGTCACTGGCTAGTTGGATGTTCAAGCAAGTCATTGACTTCTGTGTGCCTCGCCTAAGTCTTTCCCTCTGTAAATGTTTATCAGCCTGAAGTGGGATCAGGAAGCCCTGGTCCGTATAGGAGAGCTGCTGCACTCCATGGGCATTGTTGGACACCTGACATTCCTTCCATTTCTGGCACCACATTCACGCTCTCCTGATGATAGCTGGCTGGGTTGACTGTCATCTGGCTGCCTTTGATTGTTAAGATTTTATTGTCTTCCCTGTTGGCTTTCTGTCATCCTGGTCGGTGTCTCTGCTTGCACTAGTTCTCCTTGACTTTCCTCTTCCAGATTTCATCCTAATGGCACAGGGCATCCACATGCATGCTTCTAGGATCCAGTGGGGCCTGGTGATGTGCTTCCTGTGCTACTTTGGCACCTTTGCAGTGGAGTTCAGGCACTACAGATTTGAGATCGTTTGTTCTGAGTACCAGGAAAACTTTCTGAGCTTTTCTGAAAGCTTATCGGAAGCCTCTGAGTACCAGACAGACCAGGTGTAGCCTGTCCTCTGGTGTGTGGGGGGGGCAGGTGTGGTCTCATGGGTTAAACATGACCTCATTTACACTTTTTTGATGAGTTTGTTTTCATGTGCAATCATGACAGTATTGCCAAAGGGCTTGGAGGGTGGCTGTCTCATTAAAAGCCAAACAAAAATAGCTGTCTGCTGGAAGAGGAGTGGATCCTTCTCAGCAGCAGCATCAGAAAGCACAATGTTTAGTTTGTGCTACCAGTGACTCTTTCTGAGTGGCTCTGTCACAGTCCTGTTCAAAACATTGAACAGCCAGTCCCCACAATGCCCCTCCAAGACAGGCACTCCTCAGCCTGTTCTGCAGAGGAGGACATGAAGGAAACGGACTTCTCTGGGCACCAGGAGTCTTCAGGAGTCACCGTTTCCCGAGTCACCAGACTGCATCTTTCATGTGTTTCTTGTGTTGTTTTCTTTGCTGCCAACTGGTGTAACTTAATAGGGTGAGAAAGAGCATCTGTTTCTTCTGGACTTGGAATCGGGCAGTGGAAGACCCCAACTGACTGGATTTTATGGCAAACAGGCAGGGATTTCTTCCAGCCTGGAAAGCAGCCTTCTCTCCAGGTTTGGGAGAAACTGTGTTGTGATCAGGAAGCAAGGCTTGGCTGATGCTGCCTTGTAGCTGGGCAGACCATCCGCAGGCCAAAGGAGGTGGCACAGCAGGGTGCTGTGCTTGGCTTCCTGTTTCAGACTCAACGGTGGGGACTGGTGAAAGCGAGGTGCTGAATTAAGATGGGAATGCCTGTGTGCTCTGAAGATGACTCAGAAAAGGCTGCTCTTGTGTGTAGTGCTTCCACCACATATTGTGTGTAATATTTCAAAAGCTGGGGTTTTTTTGTTCACTGAGGGGAAAAAACATTGTGTTGGAGACACTGGGCTCACCTGCAATGAGAACTGAACCATTGCAGGTGGTTCTGGGCATAGGGTTTGTTTTTGCTCCTTGTGCACTTAGAAGTCAAACTTCAGACACACTGACACTAGGCCTGGGCTCTAGACCCCTCAGTGTGGCCAGTTGTCCTGAATGGAGTCTGCCACAGGTTTAAGCAGGCTTCCAAGGTGCAGGGAGGCAGTTCTGCTCTGAGATTGGGTGATGTGGCCTGAGGGTTGGAGGTGCAGGAAGGGAACAGCAAACCCAGAATGGCTTCTCCCTCCCTGAAAGGAAGTTTTCAAATGGAAGGTCTGTTTTCAAAGAAAAAGCAGGAGCTCAAAGCCCCTGTTTGAAAACCTGATTTTGGGAAGGCTTTTGTATTGGCTGGGCAGAGGAGCGATGGGAGTTGCTTCTCATGAACATGGCTCCTGTCTTCCTCCACAAGTCAGGCTCAGCTTAGGTTTGCATCTTGTCTGAGCTGCAGGAAAATAAGCAGAAATTAAAACAGTGGCAAAAGGCATTTGCAGGGGAACTTGTACCGCACCATGGCATTTCCAACAGAGGGAAAAGGCATGAGGGCATTCAGTCGTCTGCAAAGGTCAGAGGCCTCTTCTGAAAGGAGAAACAGTTGAGAAAAATTTCTGTCAAAACTAGTATAAGTAGAAAGCTTTCAGCCAGCCCTTTACTTTGTCTTCTGTGGGCCAAAATTTGTTCTCAGGCAGCTGTGTTATAAATCCAGAGCATCTCCAGGCAACAGAGGGTTGTCATCGGACTGCTGAAGGCCTCCTCCTTGTAGCTGTGTCATTAGTGGGAAGCTTTCCTGGAGGGACGTGCTGAGGGTGGCCCAAGGGCACAGCAGCGTAAGGCACAGGGCTCTCCTGCAGCCCATCAAGGGAGCTTCTCCTGGGTGAGGGCAGGAGGGGACAGCCTAGAAAAGATGCAGGTGGGGATCCTCTTACATGGGCACACACACTCAATGCATATGGAGCACAAAATAGTGATTTGTTTTAAGGGTGTTTTACTGTAAATAGTCCACTGTGACTTTTTTTTTAAATCAATTAATACTTTCCGTTTATCATTTTATATTTTGTAATATATAAAGGAAAAAAAAAGGTGATGTTTGTGATTTTTTTTTTAATCTCTCTCCTTTTCCTATATGCAATCCAACTGAACTTCAGGTTTTTGGTGATAACTCTGTACATTTCTTAGAGTATTTCTAATGGCACATTTCAGTACAACTAAATGACAACTGATACACACTGAAACATGACCACTAAATAAAGTAGTTTTATGGAGAAAGTGAGTTTTATTTTTGTCCCCTACCCCATGCATAGCTTTCTGATGGCAAAGGCAAAACAAAAGGTATTTACAGTGTCATGATTAAAATTAACACTTAAGGAAGCCAGGGACTATTCAGCCATGCGGATACACTTGTTGTAACAGTGCTAATTAGCAGGCTCGTTCTAGGAGGAGGATCACACTCATGACACAGCCCAGAAAGGCATCCAGACTAACTGCCTCACAGCCTTACACACTACCATCAAAATGTTAGAAGGGCAATGCTGGCATGATGTGGTTTCCTCCCAAAATGCCTTTCTCTTGCTTCACCTCTACACAGCAGCCTCCCCCAACAGGGACAGCTGTAGGGGTAGATCAGAGCTCAGGAAGGCAACACATGCGTTAGTATTCTGTTTTGGCCAAGCTCAAGCACAGCCACGCAGAAACAAGTAAGTAGCAAGTGACACCCATGCACGAAGTGCCAGCAGCAGGGAACTGGGATTTCAGACTGCCCCTGCTTCCACTATTACTAGGTATAACCTAGCTGTGGCTCTCACTCCTGCACCCCCACTGAGCCCCTACTGAAATTGTAAGACGGTCAGGGAGGTAATCAGCTTCCTTGGCAGGACAGGGTTGTCTGCCTTAAAGAAAGGACCAGGGAGGGCAAAAGCAGGAAAACAAAGCGTTCACAGGTTTAAAAAACGAGATTTGTCTTTAGGTGCTGGGATCACTGGTCATAGACAGAAAGGCTAAATACTGGAATGGAGTGAACACAATGAAAGCAAATTTGTGGGTTTTTTTTACTACATCAGGAAAAGCTCCATGACCATCTGATAGAAATTGGCACAGTTCAGGTAGGGTGGGTGAAAAGAGCAGGGTTTTAATTCTCATTAAATGCAGCAGGATGTGTCCCTCAGGAGCAGTTGTTTGTCAAGGTTTGCTCACAGCTCACCAATGCTATGAACATGTGACAGGGTGATGCTGGCTACTGGGAAAGAGCTCCACAGGTTAGTGCTAAGATACTTCAGAAAGATGGTCAAGCTGACTTTGGTGTTCAGCAGTTGGATCCCATAGCCCAGCACCAAGATGCAGCGGTGAGATGAGTCTAAAATTTAATTTTTAAAGTTATATTTATATACTCTACTTCATTCTGGTAGGCTGGGTGTGTACCTTTAAGCAGCTTCCATATGCAAGTTGTACTGTTTCGTACCTAGACCTGCTGTGGATATAGCCAAGATTTAAGTTGTTCCTGGTCTAAAGAGCTTACCTGCAGCAAGGGCTGGCTTTTTCTATGGCAGCCCAAACCTACTGTATTATAGCTGACATTTGGCATTTTTCTTTGGGCATCCTAACTGCCCTAACTTTGAAAGTTTTGACTTAGCCAGCAACCCCATCTGCAGGGGAGATGCTCATATGCCCTCATGGTCCCCGGAGGACCCTCCTGGGACAGGGGGACATATACCTTGTTTGCAGACCATTTCTAAAAATGATGGAGCTCACGGTGGGATGTCTCAGCATCAGATTTCAATGGATGAGTCTGAAAGAAGCATCCCCTGAGCTAATTGCTAGCTGGGAAAGTGGAGGAACAGCAGGGCTCATGGGTGCTGCTCCTCACCCTGCTCCCAGCTCCAGCTGGCTGCTGCAGGCCTCTGTCCTACTGCACAAGGGACCCCACACCATACTCTCCATCCACACCTGCCTGCACTAGTCACAGGTCCAAGATGTGATGTGGGTTTCATTTTAAACTCTGATTATGGACAAAATTACCTAATGTTACACAAGGACAATTCAGGTGAAGCACAGCCTTTTGTGTGTGCACTGCTTTCCCTAAGTGGAGGAAGGCAGGAAAAGTTCGGTGAAAGATGAGATGAGGCTGTAATACGATTTCTCATCATCTGTCAGTCCTGCATTGCCTGGTCTGATCACCACAGCCACGTGAGTATCCGCTTCCTCGGCCGCGTTGGCTTCTGAAACAGAGGTGGGGAGAGTGGAGATGAAATGTGCTTACCAACCTCTCCACGTGAGGGTCTTTAAGGCTTGATGATGCCCCAAAACACTGAAGTGCTTTTAAAGGTTGAGACTGAGAAAGCAGCGTTTGCACATGGCACTGCCGGGCTCTAGAGAGGGACCACCTCCCAGCAGACCTGCTGCGGATGACTGTAGCTGCTGCATAACATAAGTAGATGGGAGCTGGCTGCCTTGCCATCTCCTCCCCTCTCCCAGCTGATGGCTGTCCAAGGCACTGTGCAGGCAGCATGTACTGGCAGCTCGACTCCTGTCACGAAGAAACTGGGCTGTGGTCAGGCTGTGGCTTTAACAAGTACAATACCCCCCTGCCGGGAGTCACTTCTCACAAGTTTGTTTCGCTCCCTGAGCACAGCAAGAGGCCACAGGAAGATGATAGAGCGAAAAGGAGGTAACTGCAAGCTCCCACCAGTTCTGCTGCCAGGGCTGGGGAGGAGGTAAGGGTTAACTCCTGGGAACTGAGCTGGCTAAGACTGAGATCACAACCCAGTGCCATTTCTGCCAGAAAGACATTTCCAGCAAAGGCAGGATATCATATTAGCTTCCCAAGCCTGGCTTTCCAGGGGTCAAGTCTTGGCAATCAGGAGCAATGTTTTCCTGCTGCTGAAACAACCTAATGGTAAGTGGCACAAAGAACCAGCCACCACGCGGGCCACGTAGCAGCACAGTAGACGTTGTCTGTTCCCCCAGGCACAGGTCATGAAAACCACTGACCCTGTTTGTAAATGGGGCATGCCAACTGCTTCAGCAAACGCTCCGCTCCACTTTAACAGTCTCTCCTTGCTTGTTGGTGTAAGGACAGATTTTCTATTTGACCTATTTTCCCTCATTGCAGCGCTGCTCACAGATACCACACTGCTGTGTGAGAGCCTGGATGTGTGAAGAAGGAGCATGGCAGCAACTAGGGTGATGCCACTGAAGCAAGGCGGTCTGCAGCATTTCTGGGATGCTTGTGACAACTCAGCAGCATGTGTTTAAAGAGCACCTGCCTCCCTCACACAGGCGAGAGCCAGCAGGACTGGCAGGGCACCTTACCTCGAGGGACATCCGTCAGGAAGAGGATATTGTTGGTGGCACAGCCAATACTGGCAGCAATCCTTCTGTAGCTCTCACTTTCTATCTTGGGGCCTATTTTGGTATCAAAGTGGCCATCAAAGAGCTGAAAGAGAGAGAAAAGCAAAGTCAATTGCTGAGTGCCACCTGAAAAGCAGGGCTAAACCTTGCTCCTGAGCGAGATGTCCCTGTTCCTTTCTACCACAGTAACAGCGACCATGCTAGCGTACGCAACTGGCTGAGCTTAACTCCCATGGGTCAAACCCACTGCCCCACCTTCCTGTCCCAGGCTTTGTTCACAAAGCATTACAGCAAGGGCAGTTGTGGGAGGGAAGAGCTCTGCAGAGGGAGAAGGTGATAAGGTTATCTACCTCTAGGATATCACCTTCTGTAGAGTATCCGAACAGAAGCTTCTGGGCTTCAATGCTGCCCGAGGAGTAGATATAGACCTTCATCCCCGCTTCCCGCCACTTCCGGATGGCTGGAACCACGTCCTCGAAGATTCTGGAGCAAAACAGGGCAGCAGGTAAGGGCAAACCCAGAGGCACCTGGAGGGACACCTTTAGCCCAGCACTGTGACAACTGTTTAGTTTGCAAGGGGATGTCGCTCTCAATCTGCTCAGGGCTTCTGCAACTGGGGAGTCTATTTCAGCAGCAGGTGATATATTCTTAGCTCCAGCCAACTGAGCAGCTCATTGACTGCTATGCAGACAGCAGCTCTGATGAGCTGTTTCAGACATTTGGCAGGAGTTTCTCCAGCCCCTTCAATTTGGAGAGGGGACAAAAGGTTGGGGGAAGTGGCATTCTGATGCATTTCTCTGCAAGGAAGGAATAAGAGGAAGTACAGAGAAGACAGGCTCTTGCATCCTGTGTCCCACCCCCGCTTCCAAGCTACAAAGGTTTCCCTGTTGATAAGAGCTGTGGCCGTAAGCTGCATCCATGTGGGGCAAACCCATCCCACAGGTTCAGGCTCTGACCATGCATAGGTTGCAGCTGCAGGAGCTAAATGAGTGGCACTGTACGAACTGTTTGAAGCCAGACAACAACTAGGGAAAGGAGTGTCCCCTAAGGGACTGAGGTCAGAGCTACCCTATTCAGCGACTCTGTGAGGTTGTACAGTACTACCTGTGGGCCAGATGTGTCCCTGGCTTAACTGCATCGCAGAGGGTGAACCAGCTCCCATTTACTAGGCAGCAGCATCCCTCCCCTTATTCTTCTAGCCTTGCAGAGTACTGGGAAGGCATATCAGTACAGCAATGGGCTGATGAGTCTCAAAATGTGAGCTCCGTCTAACTCCCAGGTAGTAGCTGCCCGAAGACAAGCCCAGCAGCGAGGTGCAAAGCTCTAAGAGAGGGAAGGAGGACCAAAGCCAAGGCAACTGCTGTGTAACTGCTAACGAACATGTCTGTTGGTTCCTTCGTACCCTTATCATTTATACCACGAGACATCTCCAGTGCTGCACTTACATGTATGTAAAAGCTCTTTGTATGCAAAGGACATTTACAAGATGACCCATATACTGGGGAAAACTGAAGGCTACAAGATGCTGATGAGGGACAAAGTGAGGCTGACAAGTCCCTCAATAATACATATGATGGTTGATAAGCAAAGGCCACAAACAGCCTTGGAAAGGCAGGGAGGAGGTTTTGAGTTTGATATGGCAGAAGGATGGAGGGAGGAGGTGGAGGAGACATGATCCCCAGACAACTGAGTTTTTATCCCAGTCCAAATTGCAGCCTTCCCACCTGCATTGCACAGGTCTGTGTGGTCACCTCCACCTGGGCCAAGGCTCAAAGGTACTGCCTTGAAAAGCAGATCTGAGCACCTGAACGCCTGAAGAAAGAGAACTCCAAATAGATGCAAAAGGAGGTGTTGGACAAAGTTTTGCAGACTTGTAGCAATCAGCTGGCCCTTTCTTCATCTCCAGTTTCTTGGCCATCTGTGCAGGGCCCTGTTATGTTATGTATTTAAAAAAAAAAAAAGTGCACTTTTTTCATATTTATTTATTTAATGTATCTGGTGTCAGCTGAAAATATTCTGAGGCTGTATGGCACCTGCAGAAACTTCCAGACACCCTCATGTCTTCATGAGGCGCTGAGTTTGGTACCTGGATTTCAGACACTGATGTGCCAGATACAGTTGGGTGAGGGGGAGACTTTAGAGATCTCACTCCTTGGATGCTGCCAAGCAGCAAGGCTAGCTCCACAGTTTTGGGGGTACTATAAAACAATTAGCCCTGTTTTTAAAAAGAAAACCAACGGGATGGCTGTCCCTCTTGACTTGCTTTCGGGTTTTGTTGCTTTCTCTGGTGGAAGTTTAAATTTTTCTGAGAGCTCTTTTTCTTCTTCCTCATTTTTCCTTTGGCAAAACACGTTGTGAACTTAAGGGTTTGTTTTACTTCCTTAGGAACTTGAAATGCATAGTTTAACCAAGTATCTCTCGACCTAAATAAGAAGACCAGGCTTAACTGCAGTTGCCCCTACTTAGGCACCCTTGCATTATGGCTGAAACATAAAGAGGAACCTGAAGACAAAAAGAAGTGGAAAGGCAGGAAATGCTCAGGTAAGAGACAAAGCAGGAAGAAACAACTGAAAGGACCTGACCCTGCAACCCCAGCTTGTTTAGGGCTGTTGCAAAATGTGAGTGCAATTCAGGGATAAAAAAAATGCAAGATGGAGAACTGTAAGAAGTTCATACTTGTGCCTCAGTCTCTTGGTTTACCAAGAAATCTCTGTAGAGAAATATTGAGACATTTTCTGAATTTTTAATGCAGAAGATAGTTGTCCCAGATGAACATTCCGCTGGCCGTGGGAGCAGAATCGCCCCATGTCATACCTCCATTACCTTGTTCTGTTTCTCAGACCCCTCTCCTTTATGGACCCTGCCCAGGTGGCTGGAGAACTGGCTGTTCCCCAGCATGTACCAGCATATTCTTTAAGGAGAAACACTCTCACCCACTTGTCACCTTCCCAGTGGAGACTGAGACAACTTGCTAAGTCCCAAGGTGACTGTAAGTTTTTGATTCCCGAGATCCAAAGATTAAGCTCAATGAATTTGTGTTTCACTGCATGATCAAGTCTGAAATGAAGTGTCTGCATTTGGCTCCACGACAGCAGTGCCCTGGCTTAAGCCATGACTGAACATAAACATACTGGCTTCTCCACCAAGCTACTAATGCTATTTGCATTTGTATGTGGGGCTGTTTCCAGGAATCACTTATGCAGCTATTCTGCTAGCAGAGGTCTAGGAAAGATGTATCCCATACCTGCCCCAGGGAAAGGGGCACACAATTACTTATGCACACAATTACTTACACACACAATTACTCACTCTCCTTTGACGTGCCCAGTTGCATAGGCTGCCCTCCACATGTGACCTTGCAGCTGCTTCAGTGCTGTGGTCTTCCTGTCCAGAGACATCTGCCAGTGCACATTGTCTACGACAGCCTGGATGACCCGCTCCAGCTCCTCTTCCCCGCTTCCGCTCTCCAAAGGGATCGGCACGGCCCCATCCAAGCTGGAGTCCTCCTGAGCCTGGAAATCATCCATGATAAAAAGAGGTGAGGGAAGAGGTGGAGTAGTCTCATCATCTCAATTTAGGAAAGGGGTCTAACACCTGCATCAATGCACTTCTGTGCAGGACACAGCTTGAACCGCTCTTCACATGAAGGGTTACAACATTGTTTGAATGCTTTTTTCAATGGGAAATTCATGCTCCAGTAGTGTCTAGAAACACTTGCTTGGATTGGATTGTACTTTCCAAATCCAACAATTAGCACTACTGTAGCTATATTGTAAATACTCTAATGAGAATCATACTTGCTTAAGTTTTTAATTACTGAAATTAAGGCAAAGAAGCAAATGCACCTGTTGGCTTCAGACAGCCACAGGTCTCAAACTGATGCCGTGTACAGAGGCAGGATATGCTGACCTGTGCAGGACAAGTACTCTTGCTATCCCTCCATGCTGCTTCCCAAACAGGCGCCTGGAAGCTGCAGGCAGTGGATTCAGCAAGAGAAGGGCACAGTGCAAGCATGAAGCTGAAAAACCTCAGGGGCCGTGAAGACGTGAAGACGAGCTGAGGGAAGCAGCTGAACTGCTGTTGCCTACCAAGCACCAGCCCTTCCCCAAGCACAGCCTCAGGCTTTGGGTGGGGCAGAATCAGCCTGTGGAGGCAACCACCCTCCACAGGGGGCAAAGAGAGGTATGGGCTCATGTTGGCTGACTGGGGGAGTCCGAGTGACCTGAAGTCTCAGGCACGCTGCGAAAACTGAGAGACATAGTGTTAGCTCCGTTACTTAACCTGTTTCCTCAGAAGTCCGACATCCCGCTGGCACTCCTCCTCCTCCCAGTGGGCGCGCAGATACTCCTTCACATTGTCTTTGATGTAAGGGAACAAGGTCTCCTGACAGCACACAAGAAAAACAGGCAGCTCCTTTAACCTGGCAGAGGTAAGGCTGACTTGCTTTTAAAGCAACCATTTGCACCTGCTGCTGTGTATGGTTATTTTCCCCACTCGAGCTTCCCCTACAGTACTGCAGCTTGTGAAACTGCCTGCTAAGGGTGTCTTGGCCAGAGCCAACCTTGGGCCAAGATTAGTGCAGGTGCATTTTTTGCACAAATGCTTATGTAGCTGCAACTTTTAAATCCCAGGATGGAAAGGTGGGTGATAACTTCTCTTGGGCTTGCCAAAAAATGTTGCAAATGTGAGATGTGACCCCAGGTTCTGATCAGCTGAGGCATACAAGGCTGACTGCGTATGTACTCTGAACTGACAAGTTATGCTACTCTATTTCTAATGGGGCACTTGTCCTAACAAAGGTCGTTCTGAAAACACATCTCAACTTCTCACCAGAGCTAGAGGACCTTTTTAAAAAGAAAAGTCTAGTCCAGTGACACTAAGCTCCATAGGACAATCTTGCAAATGAAATGAAACGGGGTTAGGAAAAAGTGCCACAGGAGAATTACAAACCTCACCGGGGATCCCAAGTGCAACCAGAAATAATTACAAATTGCTCTCATTAGTGGCGTTTCACAACTGAGAAGCCACAAGCAGCCACCATGACGGCATCTCTGGGTGTGGGAAGAGCCTCAGGACAAGGGGAAGGGCAGGGAGCTCCTTCCTTTGGGTACAGAACTGAGCTTTTCTTAACTGGGAAAAAATTGTGATGGGGAGGAGATAGGAGGAAACTAACCTGAGCTCATCTCTCCCCAAAAAATGGCCAGTGATATTTTTCTCCTCACTGTATGTCACCTTTAACTTGTTACTGAATTAAGAAAACGGTGGTCCTGAGAGCATGATGTGGTGGCAGAACTGCAGGATTTTCTGTTACTCCAATATTGCATTTTTCATGTATATTTTAAAAACAACGTAAATTTAGGGGAAAGGAAAATCTCTTAAATGCCTAGAAAATTACCACAAACTTGTCTAGATCAACAGCCTTGTAATACCCCCAGTTACTTTGTCATTTCCTTTATTTGAGCTTAGTTGCTTTCAAACTATCTTTTAAATCACTGAGGAGATTAAAGAGTATCCACTGGGAAATGCAACCAGCCCACTGACTTGGTTTAACTTCCCTTAAAACTCAGATGTCAAAAGGTCCCAACTGCTTTCCAAAAAGCAGTTTCATGCTCTTGCGCTGGCAAAGAAGAAAGGCTCTGAAAATGTATCTCCACAACTTCAGCTTTCAGCAAAAGTTGGCAGCTGCAAACTCTTGAATAGGTTTAACTAGGGCTGTTACTGACCTTTGTAAGTTCACCCGCTTCTCTTTTATCTTGGCTAGCAGGAGACCCAAGCCTGCCTGTGCACAGCTCCCATCGCTCTGTCCATCGCATGTGCATGCTGGGGAGATGGGTGCTATCACCCCACCGCACCGCTGGACAGCCAGGCTCCTCGGTGATATCCAGCCCCAGATGTGGCTGCCCCAACACAGCTTGGCAGGATGGAGAAACAGCCATCAGCAAACACAGCTTGACAGCCCTCCTAAGCTTTCGCAAGTGCTCACAGCAATGTTAAACCCAGTACAGAAAGGGCAGTATTTTTACTGTCAGTAGACACCCATGTAGAACACTGTAATTGCCACTTGTAGGATTTCAAGCGACCAGGGTCAATTTTCCTCTCAATGTCCATGCAAACTGTCACAAAGTTCAGTGACAATCTGCTCTTTTACAGGAGATCTGGCAAATCCCAGGGGATGTACTTTATCACATTACATCTCTTCCCCTGCTATCAACTTTTCTCTGCCAGGGTGGACCCAGCAAAAAAAGAAAACTTGGTGACCTCTAACTAGGGGCCACCAAATATTCTCTCTTCTGGTATCTTTCCATAATCCACCCATCAACTGGCTCATTCTATTTCCTTACTTTGCATATTCAATAATTCTAATACTAAAGAAAGGATTAAATTAAATCCTTTAATATTAAAGAATAAAATGCCTGCAGAACCAACAGTGGACCTTTTAAAGGGAAATAGAAATTATGGAGGTTAACTGAAAGTCCAAGTGAAATAACTTGTTTCAAGCATTTTCAGGATTTCCAGCAAACTGAGTTTTATTGAGAACCATAACTCATTTGGCCTCCCTGCAACAGAAAGACTTTGGGTAGGAAACTCTCTCAGGCATATTGCATGTTATTTGCAAGAGAGCAAAACAGATTCAAGGTGGATATAACCAACTTTGTTGCTCTGTTAGATGTTTAGTAAGAAATCTGAGCTGTTTAAACTGTTTAAATTGAAACGTATCAAGGGGAGGGAGGCAGCTGTAATGCCATCTAGACCTGAAGTTTCTTCAGGCACTGGAAGAACATGGACAAGAAAGATGTAGGTCACCTTGTTCATCTGTTAAACTGTGTTAGCAGAAACACCCAGAAAGCCTGGCAAGAGCCTTCACCCCTCTGCGCATCACATGGGTCACAAAGCACCTTCATAAACTACCAGCAAAAAAAGATCCACCAAAAGCTATAATGTCTCATGGAGAAATACAGGTTAATGGCAGGAGCAGGGAAAATTGCATGTGGTGTCTTACATACAAGCAAACTGGTCCCTCCTGTGAAGCATACGAGCCTCGTTAGGGACCAAAACCTCTCAGAGAGGAGGTACCTGCAGCAGCTGAAATGCACATTTTAATAGCATATTTACAGCGTTTGTCCAGACGCCTCCTGCTGGTCTCGCTGGCTTCCCGGTCCCCTGGCTTCTGCACCTAAACCAGCGTTTTCAATAGTTCTAAGAATTTCTCCTAGGCAAGGGAAGTCACTCATACATATTCGCTGTATGTTCTTCCTCATGTACACTTGATGCCACCCCCTGTGCCACCCTCCCCATGTACTGGTCCTGTGCATGCTGGAGGAAGGACATAACTCTCTGGTGACACTTGAAGGCATCTGACTGTTGCCACCCTTTTGAAGGCAAAAGGCAGTGGATAGTCCCGAGATAGTACTTCGGGCTCTCTGCAAACTCGGGTGAGGTGCTGCAGCTCCAGCCATCTGAGCAAGTGATGCTCGAAGCCTTTTCCTAAATAAGGTTGAGAGCACGCCAACTGCTCTATATGCATGAAAAAAAATAATTTACTGAACTGCTCTAGATCCGAATAGTTCCCTGTTCCCCTGCCCACAAAAGAGGCAGGCGATCGGTAAAATGAGACGTATTTCCTCGTGAGCATTATTCAGAAAAACACAGAAAATGTGCCACGGTTTTACGCTTCTGGAGGAAACTCAGGCCTGCCCTCCGCAGGGCTGCAGCCCCGGGAGAGGCGCTTCCCCCGCGCAGGGGGGCCGTGCCAGTGAAGGCGGCTTGCAGTCGCAGAAACCTGCCCGACGCAGCATGCCTCCCCGGCTGCCAGGGCCGAGGGCGGGGGGGTGTCACGATAATAACGACGATGCTAACGGAGACCCCCGGCGGGGCCACCGGGGCTCCCGGCCGCGTGGGGAGGCCGCTGCCGCCCGCCCCGCCGGGTCTCACCTGGACGAAGGCGATGGGGGTGGTGGTGCCCTCGATGTCCAGCAGGATGGCGCGCACCTCCGCCGGCACCGGCAGCACGCCCATGGCGGCGGCGGCGGCACGTGGGGCGCGGGGCGCACCGGGGGAGCGCGGCGGCGGGCGCTCCGCCCTGCGGCTGCGGCTGCGGCTGCGCGGGGGGCCGGGCCGGGGCCGTACAGCCACGGATCGCAGGAGGCGAGTGCAACGCCGGCGGGACCTCGGCGGCTGGGAGTGCCGCAACGCCTGTGCCCGCCCCCGGAACGCCTGCCCCGCCCCGCCGCCTCCAGAACAGGGTTTCTGGGTTGCACGTTACCTCCCTCCACCCCCACCCCCTCAGCCCCGGGCCGGGGTCCGCCTGTCCCTGTCCCCCGGTCCCCGTCCCCGCCCAGGGCAGCGACCCCCGCCTCGCCCCACGGCCCTCAGCGGCAAGTGAGCACGGAGCACGCGGAGGGGCGAGGCGGGCGTGGATGGCGGCTGCAGGCCGCACTCCGAGCCCCGCGGCAGGGCACGGCTGTACCGGCGCCACAGCCGGAGCGCCCGGGCCCGGGCCCGGGCCCGGGCCCGGGGGAGGCCGGTCGGCCGGCGGCGGGCGCGTGCTGCAGCCCCGCCGGAAGCCGCCAGGGGCGCTGTGGTGCCGGGCGAGGGGGCAGCGCTGATTGGCTGCCGGCGCAGATATATAAGGGCGGCGCAGGCGGTGCCCAGATCTCTTCCGCCGCCATTTTCTCCCCCGCGCAGGTCTCTGCTGTCTCCGCCGCTCGCCTGAGCAGCCTCGCCGCCCTCGTCCCGCCATGGAGGACGCGACCGAGATGAGCGGCGGCCCAGAGGAGTTCGCCGAGGGCTCCAAGATCAATGCGAGCAAGAACCAGCAGGATGACGGGTAGGGCCGGGGGGGTCGCGCCTCCGTCTCCGGGTCCCTCACCCGCCCTCCTGGGCCGCGCGGGGAAGGGGGGCGGCTCAGGCGCGGGTGGGGGTGCGGGGCGGGGCCTTCCCCTCCCCACGCCAATGGCCGCGCCCGCCTTTGTGTCTCGGGCTGGTGACCTAGTTTCGGTGGTGCGGGGGTGGGATGCCAATCGGGGGTGTGACGTCACCGGCAGCCTATGGGGGCGTGCGCTGCTGGCGGGCTTGGGGCGGGGGGACGTGCAGGCCCGGCCCACGTGTAACGGCGAGGCTGGGCTGGGGCAGCCCCCGCGGCCTGGAGCAGCGGGCGCGGCTGTCTGGCACCGCAAGCCGAGTCGAGCGGCGGTGGCTTCCTGAACACCTTCGGCGTGCTGCGGCCACGAGCGAGCTTGCTCCGTGTTCCACGCGTGCATTTGCACCCAGCTGTGCGTGTGTGTGTGCGCACACGTGTATTTACGTGTATTCGTATGTACTAATTGCGTTTCAGGAAAATGTTTATTGGAGGCCTCAGCTGGGACACCAGCAAGAAAGACTTGACAGAGTATCTCTCTCGGTTTGGTGAGGTTGTGGATTGTACAATTAAAACAGACCCGGTCACTGGGAGGTCGAGGGGGTTTGGGTTCGTGCTCTTCAAGGATGCTGCTAGTGTGGAGAAGGTGGGTGGATTTCTTGTGGATCAGTGGCACAAAGCCTGCCTATGTGACTGTAGTGATCTGAGACTTTGTTTCCTTCTGTGTTTCCTAGGTGTTGGAATTGAAGGAACACAAACTGGATGGGAAGCTAATAGATCCTAAAAGGGCAAAAGCCCTAAAAGGGAAGGAGCCACCAAAAAAAGTGTTTGTTGGTGGGCTGAGTCCAGATACATCTGAAGAACAGATTAAGGAGTACTTTGGTGCTTTTGGCGAGGTATAGTATAGTGGCATATAAGAACAGCTCTGGTTTTCAAGGGCAGTGTTGCCTTTGTCTTAAGACAGAAGAATTTGTGAGGAAAGAGCTGGCTCAGGCTTACATAAAACTAGGGATTGTTGAAACTATGCATGTTAATGATTTCATAGTGTTGTGATGGGCTGATATATATCTGGCATAGACATAAGACTGTCAAATGGTTCTGGCATAAGAAGTTGCTTAGAGATTTCATGCGTAGCTTTCATTGATAGGTACTTTTGATTTCAGATTGAAAACATTGAGCTTCCCATGGACACAAAGACGAATGAAAGGAGGGGCTTCTGTTTTATCACGTATACAGATGAAGAGCCAGTAAAGAAGTTACTAGAAAGCAGATACCATCAAATTGGTTCAGGCAAGGTATGGAAGCTCTTGTTCTTAGCATGTGAAACAGACCATCTCTGTAGGCTTCCATGAAAGCAACTCACAAAATGGTCTTGAAATTCTTGGTGAGTTAAAGAGTTTCTGTCTTTACAGTGTGAGATCAAAGTAGCACAGCCCAAAGAGGTATACAGGCAACAGCAGCAGCAGCAGAAAGGAGGAAAAAGCAATGCGGCTGGTGGACGAGGAGGTGGAAGGGGGCGTGGACGGGGTGAGTGTTTTGGATGTTGAAATTAATGTAAATACTTAAGTGTCTATATCAAACATTAAGGTGTTTGATATTCCGGGTTTCCGGCTGCATACGGATTGCATGTTTAAATTGAATGTGGAAAGTAGCCTGTTAGTAAATGGTATTTTGGTGGTTGTGATTGTCTGTGGAAGCTTAAGAATCTCTTCTTGCTCTGCTTGTATTCAAGTGGTGAAGTGGCAAGCTGGATGTAGGGTGCTTTTGTATATCCACATTTGACAGCATAGTTAAATGGATAGTGCAGTTATCCTTTCTTGTGAAGGGATGTGGTGTTAGTTGGCTTGTGGGTGAGAAACTGTGAGCTCTTTGGTAAAGAAGAAGACAGTCACTTTGCTACACCTTGCAAATAGGTGAGAAGCAATCAGCTGTTATGTTACAGGTTAGTGCATCTCAGTCTTTAAAAAGTCATAACCAATACAATGCAGTAAAGCTGATCCTGTAGTATAACTTGGTGTTCAGGCAATTAATGATCCAAAATGGACGCTAAAGGAAAACAGCAGGAGCTGCTGTAGTGCATGCCTTCAGTGTTGTGTTGGGGTTTTTTTTGGTGGCTGTTCTATGAGCAGGACTACCTGCTATCTTTTTCCAGCGTTGTTGTGGGGGATAAGATCTTATGACCCATCTCTCACATGCAAATGAGATGCTTTAATTCTTTTTAGAAAATTATTTTTCTTGGGTTCTTGGGAAGGTAAGAGGGTTCTTCCAGGTAATGGTTCTGGCACAGAAAGATTGCCATAGAAAGTTAAGTGAAGTCGCATAGGAGAGGAATGAAGTAAGTTCTGTAACTTAAACTCTATACTTGGTTTCAGGTCAGGGACAAAACTGGAATCAAGGATTTAATAACTACTATGATCAAGGATATGGAAACTATAATAGTGCTTATAGTGATCAAAGCTACAGTGGTTATGGAGGCTATGACTACTCGGGGTACAACTATCCCAATTATGGATATGGGCCGGGATACACAGATTACAGTGGTAAGTGGTTTTGTTCTCATCCCAGATAATAACAGCATGCATCTTTAAACAGGGGTCTCTTTTAGTAACTTGTTCTGTAACACCTTGTAACACATGACTCTAGAGAGTAGCCCTGTTGGTGTACTGTATGGGAACAATCTCAGAGTGTCAGATGTTAATGCTTCTGGGTTGTTTTTCCCCCATGTTAACTACAGGTCAACAAAGCACATATGGAAAGGCATCCCGTGGTGGCGGCAATCACCAAAACAACTACCAGCCGTACTAAAGCAGTACCTAGTACTTGAGGAAACAGGTGTGTGCATGAGTGCAAGGTCCACTCTTGAGTATGTCTAATCTAATTTAAAGATCAATAGACAAATGAAGAGTAAAAACTTGCGTTAGCATGACTTTTCCTTTAATTAAGCTTTTGTTAACTTAAAAAAATACTTTTTTTTTTTAAAACCAGCTTTGCCTACAGTGTCTATAGATCTTTAACTTTGTAAAAATGTGACTTTATCTTCTTTAGTACTTCAGAAAAACATAAGAGTTTTTCTGTTTTGCGTTGTGTGCCAGGTGGTCTAGAGGAATAATTAAACTTATTAGAAGTATTAACAGGTAAAGTACTGAAATGGGTACAACTTAAGGAAAACAAGAATGTTGTCTTCTAACTCTGACATTATACCTTGTTTGTACCCGCCAGCGGGAACTTCATTGCAGGCCGTGTGTCACCCTGACCACGTCTATCTCTGGGGTCGCACGTTGCAGGCAGAGCGCAAGGCATACACCAGAAAACGCTGTCCTGTGGTATGGTCTCTTCCAACTTCATGTACCAGCGTAAAGATTAAAGTGGAAAACTTCAGACTTTGGCTTCTTTTTTTAATCTTTTTGGAGATTAAGTGTCTTAACTTAAATGGTTTTTTACAGGAGTTAAAGTACATAAATGCCTTTACAGCTTAATCATTTGGTCTTCTGTTTAGTGTTGTATTTTCAATTGTGGAACCTCATTTTAAGTGTGCATTGTTTAAGATTTAATGCTTGCTTTTTTCTTTTTATAGCTAATAGTGAAATCTGCAAACCAAAACGAACTTTTAAATCTGGAAAAACATTAAAGATCATATGCACATGGACTGTTTGAACTAAATCAACTTGATTTGTGTTTGCACAGCAGTCGTTTAGATGGATAAACCCTTTTGGCAGTGTTTCCAGTGGGGAAAAAAAAAAATCCAGAGCCTGATTAGTAGTCTAAACCAGATGTGTATTGTTCTGGAACAGCTTCCTAAATGGGCTGAATGGCTGTATTTGGGAAGATAACTTTCTGATGGGTAACAAAACCTCTTGTGTTACCTTAATAAATATGCATATGATCTTTAACAGTGAAGAAAGGAATATATAGAAGACTTAAAGCAGTTCATGAAAATGGACCTTTTAACGATTCTTGTAGTAACTTGCACAGATCTGACATATATTTTGTCTTGATTTTTAGGTAGAGGTACTGCAACAAAGCCATCTTGCAGCGCATCGTGAGTGAATGGAGGGTGGTCTTCGTGAGAGGAAATGACTATTTTGTAAAAGACTTTTAGTGTATGACACAACTGTGTCCAACTGTACATAGCAGCCGACTAGTTTTCTTTTATGGTTTTTACTTTCTTTTTGCCATTCATGTTATGACACAATGTGGACTTGTGTTTATACAAACTTTATTTGTATAATTTCATGTTAAAGGATTCTCTAATAAATGCTTACTTAAGTGAATGTGTAGTCTTGCTGTTAGCTGTCAGCTTACAGAGGTATAACTTTACTTGTATAGAAGGGCAGATACCTTTCTGGAGAACATAAATGGCTTGAGACAAGGCTATTGTGTATACAGGTTAGTACAACCCATTCCTTTTCCTGACCTGTCTTACGAGAGCACTATAGTGCCTTGAGTTAGCATCACTGTGGAAGATGGCAGAGTTTTCTCTTGCCAGCTGTGGAAAAGGAGAGAGTGGTCTGTGGCATAATACTGCCAATTTCATACATCTTAAAGGAGGGATCTAGAACTACAGCAGCACCTTTTTTTATGCTGATAGCACTGCTTGAGGGGTTGGAGGGTGAGATCTGTATCACCTTTCATGGTTTTTCAAGCACTTAAGTTCTAGAATACTCAAGGCTATAATTTAATTACTTCCCTAGAGCAATTGGTCCCTGTCTATTCCAATTCCAAGCAAGAGATTTACAAGTTCCTGAATTTTGACATCAGTGACTACTTTCTGTACAAGTTGAGATCTATTCCTTTAAGTCAGATCCTGTACTGGACTCTTGTCAACTGATCAGAAAAGAGGTGCCCATCTTGTGTATGCTAGCAAGCAATATAAAAGCCTGAATGATTGCTGAAGAAGGGAAACTGCTTTAACTAGCAGGTTGTTTTCTGAATAGAACAGCTGGGATGGGTAAGTGAGCATACACATTTCTGCCCGAGGCCAAAGGATTGCAGGAGTCTGCCTTAACTCTTTCTCAGCACAAGTATATAGTCATGCATCAAAAATAAACATTGGTTGTTAGAAAGTGAAATGTGAGTAGCTAATTCACAGGGGAGGCTGGTCTTGCAAACTTTTGGAGGGACTAGTAGAAAGTGAAATGTGAGTAGCTAATTCACAGGGGAGGCTGGTCTTGCAAACTTTTGGAGGGACTAGTCTTGGTAGAGGTTTCTTTCTAAAAGTTTCCAAACCACAATTTCAGTGTTTATTTCCCTCTTGGGCAGCTGGGTATTTTATTCTCCTGTCATACAGAAGTGCTGCATACCATAACTGCTATGGGTTAAGCAGTTAGATCTGGGGAGGTTCTTGTCATCTTAGCAATTAGGTTGGATGAGAGAAGACTCACTGACAGCACTGGCTACAAACTAAAGAAACAGCACATGGCTCCTGGGAGAAGTCACAGCGGTATGTGACTTTGTACTCCCAACTTTTCCACAGCGCAGCTGGATGCAGAAGCTGTCCTTACGAGTGGTGCCTCTGGGTGGCTGCAAGCACTGCTTTACTTTTGCCACTAGGACGTGGCTTTGCTATTATACAAAAAAAACACTCGTTGAAGAGTCAAGTTCTACTTCAACCTGTAGCAATTAATGTTTTAAATTTAAAAGAGTTTAGGGTTTGGGGTTTTTTTGGCAAAAGCTTCATTTTGGTACCTTCAGGCACCGGATGCTCCAGGGCGTGTCCACAGGTTGCGAAGTGCCCAGGAGCTCAGTGCAGGTCGGCCCTACAGGCTCCAGTCCCGGCAAGGCTCGGAAAGCTGCGTCGGGCAGGTGCCCGGCAGCTGCCAGTTAGAGAGCGGCCTGCCCGGCCTCACGACGAGCCGCCGCTCGCCCCGCGCTCCGCAGCGGCCACCCGAAAAATCCAAAAGTGCTGCGGTTGGCGGCAGGCCGCCCGAGGAGCGGCGCGGCGCTGACGAGCAACGGCCACCAACCGACGACTCCAACGGCTCCGGAGACGGCGCACCCCCCGCGCTGTCTCCCCGGTAGGAAGTGTCACGTGACCGCGCCCGCCGCGCTCCTTCCGTCCGCCATTTTATGTTGGGTCGGTGGCGGCGCCATTAAAAAAAGCGAGTCAAAGGAGGAGGGCTCGGTGCGCTTGTGCTGTCGCCGGGGCCGGGAGCGGGGCCGCGAGCGGGGCCGCGGCCTCGGCGGGGAAGCGGCAGCAGGGCCGGGGGGCGGCGGGCGGTCGCCGGCCGGCCGGCGCGGGTCAGCCGCAGCGGCGCCATGTCGGAGCAGCAGTTCGCCATGGACTCGGCGGCGGCGGGTGCCGGAGGCAGTTCGGCGGAGCCGGCGGAGCAGCCTGAGGGGCTGGTGGGGGCTGGGGTGGGGGGCGCCGACGGGGGAAGCGGCGCCGGCGGGATCGAGTCGGAGGGAGCCAAGATCGACGCCAGCAAAAACGAGGAGGACGAGGGGTGAGCGGCAGGGTCGGCGCGGGTGCCCCGTGGCTTTTTTCTCCTTGGCGGCGTCCTGCTGGGGCAGGCGGTGGTGTCCCGTGCCCCTTGGCTCGGCTTGGCCCGGCGCGGCCCCACTTGCCGCCCTGTTTGTTTACTTGGCGCCACGGCGACGTCACGTACCGGGCCGGGCCGGCGGGGGCGGGCTGCCGGCGCGGCTCGGGCGGGCGGCGCCGCTCGGGCACCTCCGCCTTCATGTTTGTCAGGAGCACCGGGGTGTGCGGAGCCGGGGAGGGGCCCCCGCGGCGCCACAGTGACCGCTGCGAGCCGGCCTGCGCTCCGGCAGCGGCGGGGGCTCGCCCCGGAGCGGAGCGGCTCAGGTGGTAGCTGGTGGCTCACCTGCAGGCTGCAAACCTAAACGCGACCCGGGGGCCTGGCGTGCAATTGGAAAGTGCAGCCGGGTCGGTAGCTGGTTTGTTCTTCGGTGTTGCGAAGAGTTGGGGGTAACACTGTGCTCTGGGTCGGTTTCAAAATTAGCGGGAGGAGCACTGTCACGGCCTTCTAAATGCTGCTGTCAAGTGAGGAATGCTTCATGCCCTGTCAACCCAAATCCTACGGCAGTTGGCAGTGACTGGTCCCGAGGTGTACATCTGGTGTGATGCGTGCTAAACCACAAACTTTTTTTTTTTTTTCCTGAGGCTGTGTGGTTTATGTGTTAAGAACTGTAACTCAGTGTAGCTGAATGCTTAGGTTGTAATTGCTTAGTGTTGCCCTACGTTGCAAACATAAATGGTATGTCAGTTGTGTGTCAGTGACAGGCATGAGGCACTGACTTTTTCCCACCCTAAACCATTTCTCCTCTTCTAACGAAACTTGCTGTGAGGAAGATTGCTTTAGGTGATGACTTAAGAATGAAGGCAGCTTTTAATCTTCTAAGGGTCTCTACGTGATGCTTGGTGTGGGGCAGTGCTGCTTTCATATAGCTGGTGAAATTCATATATAATAAATCCAGTTACAGGACAGGCTGCTGCTGTATGCTGTCTCATGTCAGGCCAATAAGAACCTCAAGCTGCAGGTCTGTTTTTGATCAAGGCAAAAAACAGGCTGGATAAGGGAACGCTAGCTACTGTGTCCTGTAGAGCCTTGCTGCGAAACCTTCCCAACTGTCTTCCTCCTGTAATAAATAACCTGGGATGTTGCTGAGAGCAGGGAGAGAGAACAGGAACCTTTTTTGACTGTTCTGCTAGGGTTAGTGAAAACTTAGAATGTTTTTGTTACTTCTCACCTGCTCTTAATGGCTTTAAGTACCTTTGCAGTTTCCATATTTGTTTTACTTTTTTCCCTTCAATACACAGCTATTAAAGGGTTTTCATGAGGAAGCCTGTCTTTTGAGTTAACACAGCCTAGAAAAAGTTGTCACTGAGTGGTGCAGTGACATTGGGCAGTGATTACGTGTAGCATACATTGACTTGTAGTTTAGTTCAGTCAGTTTTTTCACATGTCAATTCTTATGGGTAATGCTGTACAGGAAACTAAGCGTTTTGACGGCTCTCTTGGTAGTAGAGGGAAAACAGCACATCCTTGGTAGCCACTGGATGTTGATGCATCAGTGTTTCCTTTGCATTAGGAATTAGAGATAGTGTCTTCAGGAAGAAACTGTGTGCAGGTTCTTGTACCCTCAGATCTCCTCAGTGAGAACTGCGGACTTGAGAAATCCACATGTTGGCAACTGCCAGGCAACTTGCTGACCAGCCAGTTGGAGGAAGGCCAAAGCCACTAGTTGTGGTGATGTCTATGCTCTGTTTAGCTAAGTCTGAAGTTTGAAAGCTTTCCCAGTACACTTCTGGTAACTTATTTTGGAAAACTGTATGTGCTAATGGGACTTACACCAGCCAAACTGTGGTTTGGGAAATGTACATATTTTACAAGCTTTTGACAGCACTGTGACATTGCACCTTAGTTGTTTGTTGTGCTCACGTTTGGTTGTAGCCTTGATCTGACCTCAGTTTTGCAGTGGAGCAGTAGTTTGTCAACTTCTGTAGCAGCAAGCTGAAGCAGTCATGTTTTGCTGCTCTGTAACTGGACTCAGGTATGCAGTTATTGCATGGTGGGAAGAAAAGCCTTCCGAGGGCTGTCAGTTTCAAACTCCTGTTCTTGGTCTGTCATGTGCTTAGTGATATAAAGCAGGGGTTTGTATGTTAATGTTGATTGATTGTTAACTATAAAACAGGTTTTGTATGTTTATGTTAATGGTTTGTTGACAACTGTAAAACAGGTGGTTTGTATGTCAAGTAGCAGTGTATGTTTGGTAGTAACTGCTAGAGTATCACTATCCCCCATGTGTCAGAAATATGATGCTGCATCCTCTGTATTTTTTCTGGTTTGCTGCTTAAAAAAAAAAAAAAAAACCCCAAAAAACCCAAACCAAACAACCAAAAAAGAACCTTAATAATGGATGAACACAAGGACACAAAGCATCCTTTGAATTACTCTCTGTACTGGTATGAGGCTGCTGGTTTACCAGCGTGGACCATTTTTGCCATATTGGTCCTGAAGACAGTAAGGTGTCACAGTAGAAAGGGCTTTTGGTGCTTTGTTGAAAAGAGACCTGGAACTAATGGGAAAAGATAATAAAGGGATGGGGAATTGGTGCTTCTGTTTATAGATTTCAAGACTTTTTATAGAAATATCTGAAGCTCTGGAACCCCCTCATCTGTATGGAGGTTGGATATGTTTGTCAGAAGCTGAATGCTCTTGTTAATTCTGTAAAAGCACAGCTAATTCAACAGAGTTAGTTCACATGAGCAGCTTTTGATTTGAGAGAGTTTGACTTGTGGAAGTACAATGCGATTGTACACGATTGGCAGGAACATTTGTATGCGTGTGGAAAGTGGAGGAGTTGGAAATGTGCTGCAGTGGTTTTTCAGGTTTTCTGATAACGGTGCATGTGATTGTGGAATAAGTTGGTACAGTAAAAATGGACAAAGCTTTGTAGAAAGCGTTTTTATAGATCATAATGGATCATACTTTTTGTTTTCAGCCTGCTGTAAAATCTTCTTTATCAGTATTAGGAGAGAGCATCTCAAATCAAATCCTCTTCTGAATGGGTGCATAAGCCCTATGCCTAATAACCAGGAATGTTTCATTTCTGTGCATATTGGCTTGATTTTTAGTTGGTACAAATCATGAAGTGTTTTGTCCCAAGACACAGTGGTTCTTGGGGTTTTTTGGGGGGGGGGGGGGGTTGGTGGGTTGGTTTTTTTTTTGTGGCTTACTAATGAGATGGAATGGTCATGATTCGATTCCAAGCTTCCAGTGTGCTTTTGAAAATACAAGTCATGATCAGAGTTATCTGCTGTACATGTTTGCCCAGCAGTACTGGTCCTGCAGGTAGTATATTGGGAAGGTGTTCTCGTGATTGTATTGGATTATGCAAGGTGTTTATATCATGTTTTGGCGAGGAAACATAAGTTTTGACCATCCAGTACTTTGCGTTTTTACTGCTTTCTGGGGAGCGTATTTGACTAAACTTTGGTTTAGTTTACTAATATTGGCATATGTCCAGTCCAGACTAGTACATAAATGCTTCTGTTTAACTGCACTGCCTTATAAATGTATTCTGCCTGTGTTTGTCTCATAAGCAGTTGTGTGGAGGCTCTGCAGATAAGTGGAATTAAACCTGTGGTGGGTCAGTAGTGGTGAGGATGCAAGGAAGTAGTAAAATATCTTTTTGTCACTCTTTGTAGTTTCTTGGGATAGCAGAGTAAGCAACTGCAGTAGAAGATGGTGCAAAACTTTTGTGTACCTGTAAGTCTTTACCTAATCTGGCCAGGATCACTTAAGCAAGTTCTCAGAAAGTGCAGGCCTGTGTGTGTAAAGTCACTGGTAAAATTCTGCTGTTCCTTACGTTAGGTAACTGAGCTCCTAAAGCTTGACGGTACAGGATTTTGGGTAAGACACGTTAACAGATTAACCATCTTGTTTTAACAGGAAAATGTTTATCGGCGGCCTTAGCTGGGACACTACAAAGAAAGATCTGAAGGACTATTTCTCTAAATTTGGTGAAGTTGTGGACTGCACTCTAAAGTTAGATCCCATCACTGGGCGATCGAGAGGCTTCGGCTTTGTACTCTTCAAAGAATCGGAGAGCGTAGATAAGGTAGCATTAATGTAATGAAACAACATATTCAATTTTAGGTAGCAAAGATACAGCACTCAGATGGTTGTATGCATAGTTATTTGTACATGAGCTGTTAAAGGTGATTCTGGGATACAAATATATTGAAGATGCTTATCGAAATGTTTTTTTTTCCTAAACTGTCTTGCTCATGACGTGGTGGCCAGGACCAGCAGTGATTCCCAAAGTGTGGCTTTGGGTACTTACGGGGGAGCGTACTGGCAAGCCACTGGACTGGAGCAATTTAAAAATACTGTATATAAATGTCTGCTGCCTACTACTGTGAAAGCAGTAATTTACAAAGAACTTCAAGTCTTTGCATTCCAGAGCTGCAGCATGAACCCCTAGAGTAGAGCCAGTGGCTTTGATAGATTTGGGCTTTATCCAAGCAAAAATTAGCTGTTAGTGTTGACACAGCACACTGAAAAGTTCTCACTTTCATTGACCTTTGATCTCTAAAGTACAGATTCTTTACTTCATGAGGTTTGAGGATGGGATTGTAGAGTACTTTCCAAGAAATGTTACACTCTTACTTCCCTTGGGTGATATGTGGCTCCAGGTGACTCTTGAAAGGCTTTGTCAGAACTGTCTCTGTCAGTGGATAGTGATCAAAATCACGGAACTGTTTGGTTTTGTGTAACAAATTATTGCTGTAATCAAAGTATTGAATTAAAGCAATAGCATTAACAAAAACTAAGTAAGAAATAACTGGGCCTTGCTCAAAACATCAGTGAAACATTTAGCTTGAACCGTGAGTAAGATCATGTCTTAATTTTCCACAGGTCATGGACCAGAAAGAACACAAGCTGAATGGAAAGGTCATTGATCCAAAAAGAGCTAAAGCCATGAAAACAAAAGAACCTGTTAAAAAGATTTTTGTTGGGGGCTTATCTCCAGACACGCCTGAGGAGAAAATAAGGGAATATTTTGGAGGTTTTGGTGAGGTACGTGATGAAATAAACTGCCTATAGAACTTGTTCTGTCTTCACAAATTTAGTAACAAAAAGCAGTCCCCAAATGCAACCTGTGTGGATGCTACTGTAAGCTCAGTGGCCAGTGTAGCTCCATGTGTCTTAGTAGTCAGAATTTTAATGATAAGGGTATTAATTACAGGCTTTGAGTTGCATAAACTGGGTTAATGGAAGGAGGAGCTGGGATAAGTCAGAGAGTCAGGAACTGATTCATGGAATGTCTGACAGTCTGGCTGGGGCAGGTGTGGGAGGCAATATTTTTGAGCATGCTGCTTTGGTCAGTTGGTGAGGTGCACTTCAGTCACCCCAGCTGATCTGCTATGGCACAGATTCAGACAGCTTGCCTAAATTCTGTGCAACTGTGTAGTCTCTGTCTCTCTGGGTCCCTCTCTGTCCCCAGTTTTTGGTGGTGCAGATGAACAAAATATCACCGTAGTCTTTAAAAGCTGGCCTTGTTTGAGCTTGGTACAGCTGCTGCTTCCCTATTAATTCTCAGATGTTGCCAGCATCAGGTCATGACAACTCTGTTGTCAGGGAATTAGGTTGTCGAATACCTGCCATCTTACTGCCTTACAGAAGTTCACTCCAGACTCTAGATTTTAACTAGTGTTTGCCTGGGCTGAAGTCTTGTGTGCCATATGTAAGGAGAACTTAACTCTGTGTTTGTAGTCGATTGTAAAATTTGCCTGCTTAACACACAATTTTAGTAGTGTTGTGGATGAACAGAACTATGTATTTGCACAAAGCTACATCTTTTACATATGAAACTTGGAGGTTTAGGTCTGCTCAAGGTTTGAAACATCCAGTTACTCCAGTCTTAACTGAGTTAAAACTGAAAGTCATACTAAGACTATTTATTCAGCACATCTAAAATATTCTTTGTGTACCGTATTTTGTATGAGTTCCTGAATGGGCAAATGATAATACAAGCTAGAGGGAAAAAAATCTTTTACACAGTTATGAACACTGTTTCTAGTGAAGGTGGCATTTGTGATATTGGTGGTTTCTAGTGATGTAAAGCCCTATGAAGGAGGCATGTGATCATAGTCAAGT